>NC_091438.1:40585535-40885730 GCF_964237555.1 Oryctolagus cuniculus
TGAGTCCTGTTTCTCCACTTCCAATCCAGCTCTCTGCTAATGTGCCTGGGAAGACTGTGGAAGACAGCCCAAGTGCTTGGGCTCCTGTACCCACATAGGAGACTCAGAAGAACCTCCTGGCTCCTAGCTTCCTCCTGCTACAGCTCCAGCCGTTGCAGACATTTGAGGAGTGAACCAGTGGATGGAACATTTCTCCCTCTCTGTCTTTCCTTTCTGTGTAACTCTGTGTTTCAAGTCAAAGTAAATCTTCCCAAAAAGAAAAGATATATATTGCTCAGATAATAATTAGGGTGTTGATTTATTCTAGGGGAAGTGGACAATAGATTCTGGATTGGTTTTACACTGGAATTGAGGGCATTATAAGTAGGCCAGCTAGTGTCTCTGTTTTATAACAAAACCAAGTCTATACCTCAAGAAGAATTTTGGTGTTCCCTGTGGGTGCTGTCAGCTTCCTGGGGACAAATGGGAGAGCCAAGCAATAGACCTTGCCATGAGAAATTTCCTGTTACCAATTTCAAATGCTTTATGAATTTGTTACATATTATTGAACTATTTAAATTATTAAAGCTACTGGTCTGCATTTCACAGACAACAAGTCGTTTACATCATGTATATATTAGAATAGATGATAAAATTGCTCCTGCTCAAAAATAATTTAAATGAGTTCAATGTAAACCATATGCATGGGAGACTTGGAGACTATTCATTCCTAGAGATAACACAAAAGCTCCTTTCAGGTTTCCGGAACATCAGGGAGCTCTATCCCTAGAGCCAGTCCTATTGTGTTGTTTAGAGTTGCTTTCTCCTGTTTTTAATCTAGGTTGGTATAATCACCTTGCTTTTAGATACTTAGTAAGATTTAGACCCATGAGTCTTATAAAATTTATTGAAAAGAAGTTTCCTGAGAACATCGTCTCTTCATTGAATCATTTCCATAAGAACTGATGGAAGAAGTTTCCTGTGGCCATGGGGCCGGATATAGACATAAGACTGAAGGGCTTATCACTGTACCTTCTACACATTGTGGATATGCAGCCCAGCTTGACAAAAACATGTTATGATCCTCTAAATAACTTGCAAACCATCTTAAGCTAATACATAGGGTTTCATGGCATTTTAAAATTTAATTTTATTCTTGGTTTTATCCGACTTTATCGGGCGTACATTCCTATATCATTGCTGATATAGATTTTTTTGATGAGTCAATAGTTTTATCGTTATATCTCTCCTGAGCCTGTTCTAATTAATAGCATGAAAAGTAAATTTGCAGAAGCATGGTAAACTTTCTTTGTCTCAATTACAATCTTTATTCTTGGGAAATATGTTTATAACAGTAAGTGGATTTTCAAAATATGAATCATGAAAAAACTGATATGAATGCAGGGAACCATGAATATTGAATGAATGAAAGAGTATCCAAGGAATAAGTGACAGTGTTTAAAGAATAGATACAGCTGGACCAATTTAATCTATATTTATTTGACAACTTACTGAAAATTTTAAAATTTAGATGGCTTTAATAATTATAAAAATGAATACATGAAGCATATGGAAAATTTTGAAACTCAGAAAAGAGCAAAGAAAAAAATACCCAAAGCCTGCCACCCACCCAACAATAACTATGAATATTTTCTTCTAGTCATTATTAAGGTTAGACATTTTATGAGAGGATGGTCATCCTGTCGAATATACCTTACAGCATGCTTTTACCACACAGCCACATATCAGTAACATTTTCATATCAACAAATATCATCCCATTTCAGGATATGATGGCCACATGATGTTACCACACATGGATGTATTAGCGTTTGTTAAACAATTTCCTTGCACTGAATTTAGTTGTTTTTAGTCCTTCACAATTATTAATATTTTATTGATTGAGAAATAACAATTGTATACATTTATGGGATGCAATGTAGTTCTTTGAATCACATATAAGATGACTAAATCATACTTATTTGCATAATAGCCATCTATACCTATTATAATAATAGCCACAATACCCTATTACTGATCATGGTCGCCCTGTCCTGCAATATGGTCTTCAAAAAGTGTATGAAAATTGCTTATTATGAAAACTATGCGTGGATTTCAAAATGTTCTTGCACCAAAGTAAACTTATCTTTTAACTGCACTTTCTATGGACTTTTTGAGGTTCCTTTCTACAAAGAAAATATAGCTTTTCCCATGATCATTTATTTTTTGCTATTTTACTTAAGAGCAAGATCTCTATCTTACCTTATTTTACAGAATTTAGTTATATTTCCTACTTCAACATCTACCTAATGCTAATCAGACATGCTAATAAGTGCTTCTAAACAGGTGGGAGCAGAATGGCAAACCAAGTGATCTAGGTCACCTGAGACAGTTTGCTTCTTCACTAGTCCCCACTGCTTTGGGAGAAATGTGTTATCTTTCTGCCATGGTTTCCTCATCTGTAGAATATGGTGCAGAGGGTGAGATGGCCTTAAGGAGCTTCATCAGTAGTTTAATTATCATGTATGGCATTTATTCTAGAACAATATGGAGCTAAGGAAAATAGATGTCTGTACAGAACAAGTTGATATAGTTTTAATATGTGCAGGCTTTTGTGAGAAATTTTAAAATATTTTTAGAGTCCAACTTTTTTAATATTTCATTTTTTAAAAAAATTTCTGTTAATATAAACATAACAGATCTCATGTATTTCAAAAGTAGAATTCCAAGTAGACAACAACACCTCCCTCCCTCCCCTTTCCCTGTCTCAACCCCCTTCCCTTCATCCTTCCATTTTTTCTTTATTTTTTGCAAAAACATAATTTCAATCCATTATGTAAACACAGGCCTAGTACACTACTAACCATGATAATCAACAAGTAAGAAGTATGAAGACCACAGTTCCCTTGTGTACACAAGCGCTAAAGTTATTGTGAATTTAACCATGGGTTTGTGAGCTCCTTGACTATTTGGGGGCCTTTGGCAACCCCCTCCCTGCAGAGACACCAATGAGAACAGTTTATACACACATAAGTCTTCATAGGAGTTACAGAAGTCAGGTAAGAGAGCACTGTACTTTTTAAAATCATTTAAGAGGTCACATTCATGAAAACAAAAAGCAGAAGATTACTTCTGTCCCCTTTCCTCCAACTTCAAGGAGTTCCATATGGAGAGAAGCTTCCTTCTTGGTACAGAAAGGGCAAAATGAATTCCAGTGACAGGCACCCTGTGAAACCTAAAACTCTGACCCAGCACTATAGGCTCTGTCCCCAGACACATAGGGTTCGAATGAGTATTTGAGGAACCCACAGCCAGGGATTTCCTGACCTTCTTCTCTCACCTACCAGCAGAAAGTGAAATTCCAGCCCAGCAGAGATGTAGAAAGAGAGCGTAGGACCACATCTCAGAGCTCACAGCTTAGCCTACTCTACTGAGACCCAGCACTTGAAAAAACTCAGACTCTTGCACATGGCTGATTCTCACATACCAAGATTCTAGACTCACCGAGCACGAGGTGGAGAGATATCTGTACCCTGGAGTGTCATATTCATTTTGGCCTCTATCACTGCCAGCCTCTGAAACACTTAGAAGGCCTCTCCTGGACACTGTAGTGACCTGTGACTGTGGGCCCCGGGTGTGATCAACCTGAGGCCAGTCTGTGTGATGAGAAAGTGGTCTTTATTACTGTCCTCAAACCGTGGGAAGTGTCTGTGGAACAGTCTCAGGAATCAGACTGGGCTGATAATTCCAGTATTATGCATATCTTAACATTCTCTATTTCTAAGCATTCACCTGTGGACAGACTATCCGGACTTGTTCCATCATCTGGTTGAGACCTGTGCCCTGGTGAGACAAGATGTACCCCCATAAGTCACTTGAAGCCTGATGTGCACCACCAAGATTGCAGAGGCACTGGTGACTGTGATACCCAAGGGTAACCCACCTAGAGCCTACATGACTAGAGGAAGGACTGCTTTTATTACACTTCCTACAACCCTATCAACACCAAGAAATCACAGGCTGGGAATCCAGTGACAGGCAAACGAAATCTAGCACTGAGCAACTCCTAATGTCCCCACTCAAGTACCTGCAGACAGAGCATCTGGACCTGCTTCAGTGCCTGGTGGAGTACAGTTTTCCTAAAAGCATACTTTTAGGCGTATATAATGCCTAAAGATAGAGTGAATATGGCAAAATGCTGAAAACTGTTAAATTTTAAAACAAAATAAACTTTTAAAAAAGAAAGTACATGGGGTTCTTGGTGTGCAGAGCCAGTTCCAGCCTTCTGCCATGATGGGGTAATTTGTGACTGACATTTCGTGCTCTTCAATTTGCCTAATAACTACAAATTTAACAGAAGCCTGAAATGACTTAAGTCTAAATCTTTCAGTCTTACACTATAATGGTTTACTAATCAATCAGATATCATGATTACTATATGTAGGAGAAGTTCTCTATGTTGTTTGTTATCTAAGTGATAAATCCAATAGCTAACTTCTTCCTTTACAGAATATTTGTGTAGCATAATATAGAAATGTGGAAGCAATGCCATTGCAGAAATAAAATATTTAAGCTATGTTTTCATTAAAGCCCATTTCAATCCTAGAATTTAATGTGGAAAATCTAAAATAAGATGAAATATTTACTTGAAAGTCACTAAAAAGAATGAAAATTAATAAAATAAATAAAACATATCAATGATTTTGCCAAAATGTTGAGACTTTGAGAAATTCACTTTGCTTTATAAAGTTGCCTATTTTATAACATTAAGCATTTGAATAAGTAGATATTCAAACAGGACAAAAATAAACTCCTAAAAATATTTGGAATGCAATATCATCTCAGATAAGTTGCTGAAGATTAATGTCACTACAAATAATTATAAAATAAATTACTGCATCAGATTTTTTAAAAAGATTTATTTATTTATTTGAAAGGCAGAGTTAAAGAGGAAAAAAAAAGGAGGGACAGAGAGAGATCTTCTATCCACTAGTTCACTCCCCAGATAGCTGCAACACTGAGGCTGGGCCAGGCTGAAGCCAGGAGCCTGAAACTTCTTCCAGGTCCCACGTACGTGCAAGGGCCCAAGCACTTGGGCCATCTTCCACTGCTTTCCCGGGCACATTAGCAGAGAGCTGGATCCAAAATGCAGCAGGCAGGTCTTGAGCCAGTGCCCATATGGGATGCTGGCACTGCAAATGGTGGCTTAAACTGCAATGCCACAGCACCAACCCAAGGAGATTTTTTTTAAATCAAATTATGAAGAAAAGGAACCACAGATGTAGTGTTCTTTATTAGTATCTTATTGATTTTTTCATCTGTCTCCTTCCCTATGTTTATAGTCTATGTTATCATTTCAAGATAGTTTATTATAGCAAAAAGGAGTCGTTTTGGAAGCCTCAAGGTATCCATAAATCAAGAAATTATAACAAACATCAAAAATAATAAACAAGGAATCAAAGGACACCACCAGAAAAAAATTACTACAAATGAAGATTGTAAGGGAGAAAGATAGAAAGAAACTAAAATAAAAATAGTAAAACAAGTATCAAAATAGAGGTAGTAAGGCTTTATTTATCAATAATTACTTTAAGTGCAGATAGACTAAATTTTTTAATTAAATGACATAGAATAACGAATTGGATTAAAAAAACAAGTCCCAACTATATGCTTGTTACCAGATTATCACTTCAACTCCAAGAATACACAACAGCTCAAAGTGAAAGGATGGAAAAAGATATTCCATGCTAATAGAATGGGAAGAGAACAGAGGTAGCAATAATTCTATCAGATAAAATAGATTTTTAATTAAGAGCAGTAAAATAAGACAAGGTAGGTTACTATATAATATAAAGAATTCAGTTCAGCAAGGGGAAATAATATTTACAAATACATTTGCAGCCAGTGTTAGAGAACCTAAATACATAAAACAAATATTAATAGACCTAACAGCACTGGCAGACTTCAAACAATAATAGGGACCTTTAATAACTGATAACTTCAAACAGTAATAAAGGGGCCTTTAATGATCACCTTTCAGAAATGGACAGATTGTCTGAACAAAAAATCCACAAAGAAACAGTAAAGTCACATTGCACCGTAGATGAACAGTATAAAACAAGCATCTACAGAAACTTCCATCCCACAGTAACAGAATATACATTTTTCTCGACATCATGTGAAACGCTTGCCATGACAGATCATATGGTACACCACAAAACAAGTCTCAATATCATTAAAAGAATAATAATATTGAGAATCTTATCACAATATGGTATGACAAGAAATGTATCACAAAGAGACATTAAAACTTTCTTGAAAGTAATGCAAATGGAAACACAATATATAAAAACCTGTAGCTTCCTCAAAAAACTAAAAATAGAATTACTATATGGACTAGCAATCCTAGTCCAGGATATGTGTCAAAGGAAAATGATTTCTACCTGGCGAAGAGACATCTGGCATCCAATGTTTATTACAGCACCAGTCAGAATAGCCAAGAAATTGAAACAAATGATATGCCCACCTACAGATGAATGGATAAAGAAAATATGCCTCTTATATACAATGTAATACTACTTAGTCATAAAAAGGATGAAATGCCATGTTTGCAACACCATGGAAGTACCCTGAGGTCATTATGCTAAGTGAAATAAACCAGATTAACAAATATCAGATTAACTCAGTCATATGCAGAGTCTAAAAAAATAAGTGATCTCACTGGAATTAAAAATATAATGGTGGTTACCAGAGGTTGGGGACTGATGGTTAAGAAAATGCTGATTTATGGATAATAGATTATAGCTAGATAGGAGTCAGAGGTTCTGGGGTTCTACTGCACAGTGAAGCATCTATATATAATGCCACATATATTTTTTTATATATATATATATTTAAAAACTTAGAAGATAGGAAAGAATATATTCATCCTGATTGGACATTACACAATGTATTCATAATGTATAAATATAATCAAACATCACATATCTGATAGGCAAATTTCATATTTATGTTATAATTTTTAAAAATAATAATATATAATTTAAAAACCTTTAATAACGAGAATGTGGAAATCATATTAATCTCCTGCCACCTAGTGGTGAGATGTAGAACCTTCTCCCAATCTGTAATCTTTAATAACCATCAGATAAAATCTGGGTTTTGATGTTATAGACATTTTGATTCTCTGTTTATAGTTATTTTATGTAATATTATACCTTTTTATTATTTTCTCTGAAATAGTACTCATGGTGCAAGTCATTACTCCAATTCAGTCTCTATTATACAGAGTTAACTATTTTCCAATTCGTGTTCCAGATGCCTTTGGAATCAGTGTAGATTGAAAAGTGAATCACCCTGCTCTATGCATGGCTCATCGATCTCATTTGATCTGATAAGGTTTGTTTTCATTTTACTTATCTCCCTTTCCTCCATTTCTCTCCTTTGCCCACACTCTAATGTTGGTCATCTGTTTCCATGTGTTCTTACGAAATATGGTGTTGTTTGATATATACAATCTTTTTTTTTTTTTTTTGACAGGCAGAGTGGACAGTGAGAGAGAGAGAGAGACAGAGACAGAGAGAAAGGTCTTCCTTTTGTCGTTGGTTCACCCTCCAATGGCTGCCGCGGCCGGCGCACCGTGCTGATCCGATGGCAGGAGCCAGGTACTTATCCTGGTCTCCCAGGCGGTTGCAGGGCCCAAGTACTTGGGTCATCCTCCACTGCAGTCCCGGGCCACAGCAGAGAGCTGGCCTGGAAGAGGGGCAACCAGGACAGAATCCGGCGCCCCGACCGGGACTAGAACTCAGTGTGCCGGCGCCGCAAGGCGGAGTATTAGCCTAGTGAGCTGCGGCGCTGGCTGATATATACAATCTTAAATGGCACAAAAGGTGGGCCACCACCTACTTCATGTATTAATTTATTTCATTCAGCACTCTTTTAAAAGAATGTCCCCTGTGGGGCCAGCACTGTGGCATAGAAGGCTAAGCTTCCGTCTGCAGCACTGGCATCCCATATGGGCACTGGTTCATGTCCCTGATACACCTCTTCTAATCCAGCTCTCTGCTATGGCCTGGGAAAGCAGTGGAAGATGGCTTAAGTGCTTAGGCCCCTGCACCTGAGTGGGAGACCTAGAAGAAGCTCCTGGCTCCTGGCTTCAGATCAGCCCAGCTCTGGCTATTGTGGCCATCTAGGGAGTAAGCTAGAGGATGAAAGACCTTTCTGTCTCTCCCTCTCCCTGTGACTCTACCTCTCAAGTAAATAAATAAAAATCTTAAAAAAGAAAAGAAAGTTCCTTGTTACTATATGTCTAGTCTGCTGTTTCCACCTACTGCATAGAATCACATTTACTATTGGGATCCCATTGGGGTGAATAAACATTTTTGCATACGTTTCCTCACGGAATGGTGTGAATGTTTTTATCACATATATTTAGCAGTGGTGTTACATATCAGTAGTTAAATAATTAAACTAGATCCTAGCACAATCTCTCTAGCATCATCTCCCACTCTCAGTACATAAAGCGTCCCCTGTGTCACACCTCCCTATAAACACCAGGCTTATCCAGTTTTACAGAATTGATAGGGCACAATGTCTTAATTTCATTTGCTGTTCTCTAATTACTAGGTTTGGTGTGATTCATATACTTAGTAGCTTTGTGAGTTTTCTGTGAATGGCTTGTTTATATACTTTGTTCACTTGTACTATTTTAGTCTTTTCCCTTTGCCTTGTGAATTTGGAGATGCTTGTTCATTATGTAAATAAAGACCATTTATTCACATAAACACACATACAAATGCATACACATATGGCATCTACGCATACATATGCTCATTTCAATTTTAGAATTCAAATACTTTTAAATGTTCAATTATTAATTTTGCTGAAAGTATATGTTGTTGATACAAAGATGTATTAAATCTTCTCTCACATATGAAGGTAATTACTATAGTCATCAAGTCACACATTCATATTTCTTTTAAAGAGATTTATTACATGTCATTAAGTAGTCTACAATAAATTTAAAGTCTACACCATCAATATATTAGAAAAATACATCAAATACTATCCCACTTATACATTTTGTATTCAAAACAAGTTTATATTTTAAAAGTTTCATCATTTATCTTGATCAAGTTATTTTTAGATCAAGAAACATGAAGGTGATGCATGTGGAACTGGCATGATACCCATGCCAATACATGCTTTCTCAAATGGAGCTGTTTGATAGTCACTCACTCACTGCTTCCCTGCTCTGCCCAGTAATTCTGACAATATAGCCAACCCCTTTCAATTCTGAAATACCAAGGAGTTGACATACCAATTTCTACTTTCTATCAAATCCAATTGCGAACCTGCAGCACAGTTCATAGCTGAGATCTCAATCCTTTCTAAAGAGAAGAGGTTTCTATTCAGAAGAAACTTCTGTGCCTTAAGTATGAACCACAGTGGCTGACATTTAGTCTTTTCTTAAGAAATCAAAGGCGTAAACAATAGGAGACAAGAAGGCATGCTATTTATACTGCCTTATGATTGATAAGATCCAGAAATAGAGAAAGATAGATATTGTTTTCAAAGATTTTCTATGTAATTTCTTGGTAAACAGAAAACCTGGACATCATAGGCAACAGATAGGAGAAGCAGGATGCCTGCCGAGTGAGTGGCTTCAGTAACGGCTCCTACAGAAGCCCCAGTGTGAACAGCTGCACCCACACCAGGACACCTTCACAAGAGCTGCAGAAGCCAGGTGTGAGAACACAGTGTTTCAGATTTTTGTATAATAATAAGAAAACTATAATGAAGAAGGCAGAAAAGCTATGGTGGCCTGTATCACACCTTCCCAAGAAGTAGCTCAGCATGAGAGAGATTCTCCCACTTGGGGGAGGGGGAGGGAACTGAATCCCAGCGCTGGTCCCAATGTGATAAAATTCAGACTTGAACAGAGCCTCATGGTCTCTGCCATGAACATAACAGCAGATGGAATCTCTGGACTCTATAGGACCAGGCTCCCCTAACACCTCTCCTCTAAAACCCTCAGGAAGTAGAGGAAGGCTCCAGCACCTACACACAAGGGCTTGAAAGGAAACTTGAGACTTCCCTTACCTTGGAGCTCAGAGCCCAGTCTGCTACTGTGAGATTCAGCCCTGATAATGACCAAATGCCTCTAATCTTGGGCCAGTGTTCACAGACAATACCAGCAAACTTGCTTAGCACTGGGCAAAGGGCAGTGCTCCCATAGGAGGACTCATTCAAATCCATGCCACTACTGTCCTCAATTGGACCTGGCATGAATCCTTGGAACATCAAGGAGCCCAGTGACTGTGAGATCCAGGCGTGACCCACAACGGTGCCAGGTTAGGTGCCAGGGGGCTACCTTAATTACTCTTCCTTCAGGCTCATAAAGACAGCAGTGGGCCACAGCTCTATGTTTTGGGCACCAATGCTAGGTTGGTAAAGCTTCACACTTGGCAGATCCTAACTTTCCCTGACCCAAGGCAAGTGCTTATGGAAGTATCTAGACTTACACCAGTATCAGGTGAAGATCTAGACCCTGATGAAAAGGATTGCATTGACTTGTGCCATTGACAGCCACACATGGACCTGATGTTTATTCCCAAAATTGTACAGGGACTAATGACTGTATAATCCAAATGCAACCTCTCTATTGCCTGCTCCAGCCACTGAAGGGCTACCTTCATCTATTCTCCTAAACTTTGGATAGGCAGAAAGAAACCACAGTATTGTTTTGGGACTTGGTACAGCAAAATAAATCCAACATTGCACTGATCCTAAAGGGCCTGATCTTTAACTTCCCGTACACAGCATCTGGATATGCTGCAGTATATATGCTGGCCACAGTTCACAAGTTTAATAGCCCAGCCAGCATGACCAGAGGATGAATGATAAGTGTGGCACTGAGCAGTGAGTCCAACTCAGCAGTGACCAACATTAACAGAGTGGGCTTCAGTTCTATCCCTAGGCTGCACTGGTCATGCTGGGCTGTATGCTTCAGGTATAAGCTATCATCATGGCATTGGCAGAAACAAGACTAGGAGTAGGCGCCTACCTCTCTCCTAGCAATAGGCTTATAGGGATGGACTATCTCTTTTCAGTTGCTTCTCCCATTTATTCTGAACAACACACCAAACATGGATTTAAGACAAAGATGAGCTCGGTGAGAGTACTGTAGGACTGAAACAATGAAAAAATACCAATAGCAGACATGGAACAAATATCAGTTTAGGATGTTATCTGGTGCTAAAATAGCAGAACTCTCCACAGGCTCAGAAAATAAACAAACTGCTTAGAGCTTCTAGAAGGACAGTCACAAGAAACTAGATTTTTTTAACTAATTGTTCAATGAATTACAATAAGTGTCAAGAACCACATATCTATGAATTGAAATATTTAAATGTTTGGATGAAGTTTCTGAAGTATCTGTTTTAAGGAAACTCAACAAAAGTCAAGAGAACACAGAGAAATGATTTAATACTCTGAGAGACCTGAAAGAGAGACATATGTAGTTAAAAAATCAGAAAGGAATCCTTCAACTGAAAAGTACACTAAATTAACTGACATATATGATAGAGAGCAGAATCCAACATGGCTGCTGAGTAAGACAATCTGTTGACAGCTTCTCCACAAAGACAACAATTTGAACAACTGTTTATTCACCAATTCACCTTTCAAGAAATACAGAAAAAAGGTGAGATCACAATGCCTCATGTTTGTAGAATAATAAGAAAAATCACATTGAGAAAAACAGGAAGGAAGGAGATGGTAGCAGCAACCCTGTCCAAGTACCAAAGCCTGTGCTACAGAGAGGAAAGGCCTCCATCTGGTGATTGGAGGGGAACCTGAGTCGCAGTGCCAGACCCACCAAGAAGAAAAAAAAGGAGTCAGGTAAGTCCCATGGCCTATGCCCCCGGCCTGAACCTGAGTAACAAGTATCTGAGCTTCAGAGAAGTTGTAGGACATGAAGTGAATGTACAAAACGGAGTAGTGCTGTTATGAAACATGAGTGAATTATCTAAAAAAGAAATCCCATTTGTAATGGCAGGCAAAATTATAATAAAATACCTAGGAATAAATTTAACCAAGAGGTGAAAGTGTTCTAAAGTGAAAACTGAATTATTACAAAAGAAATTGAAGAGGACACAATGCAATGGATTGCACAAATAAATATCTTTAAATTGTGCATACTACTCAAAGCAGTTTCCAGTTTCAGTGAAATACTTGTCAAAATACCAAACATTTTTTAAACTAGAAAAAACACTACTAAATATCTATAGAACCACAAACTAACCCAAATAACCAAAGCAATTTTGAACAAGGTAGATGAAAGAGTCCATATAATAGCTGACCTTTAAAATGTTTTCCTAAACTATAATTAAAATAGCAAAGTGTTGACATAAAAAGAGATACATAAATCAACGCAAGAGACTAGAGACCCTAGAAGTAAACACACATGTCTGCAGCCATCTTATCCTTCAAATGATGTATTTGGAAAAAGACAATTTTTTCAAAAAACAGTACTGGGAAATTGAGCGTGTATGTGCAGTAAAATTACACTAGACCCCTATTTCTCATCATTAATGAAAAATCTACTCAAAAAGAATTAACAACAAATCTAAGAACTGAAACTTTGGAATTTTTGCAAGAAAACATAGGGGAAATATTTTAGGACTTTGGAATGGACAAGTATTTTCTGTATCAGATCCGAAAAGCAAAAGAAAGAAAAGCAAAAATAGACAAATGGGATTTCATCAAACTTCTGCATAGCAAAGAAAACAATCAACACAGTAAAGAGACAACCTGCTCAATGGAAGAAAATATTTGCAAGTTATAAATCTATATTCCAAAATATAGAAGGAAGTCAAGTCACTCATCATCATCATTAATCACAACCCAGTTAAAATGGGCAGTTATTTAAATGGACAGTTCTCACGTGAAGACATATAAATGGTCAACAGGCACATAAAAAATTGTTCAATGTTCATTGATCATGGAGGAAATACAGTTCAAAAAACAATGAGATATTTTTTCACACCAATAAGATTTGCCTTTATAAAAAATATAAAAGATAAAAATTATAGATGAGAATGAGGGGAAAAGGTGACACTAGCACACTGTTGGTGAGAAACTAATTTAGTAAAGTCCATGTAGAAAATAATATGGATGTGTCTTAAAAAGTAAAAATAAAACAATTGTACCATCCAGCAAACCAGTACTCAGTATATATCCAAGGACGAAGAACTCTGCCCACACAAAAGATCTGCATTCCCAAGTTTATTACAGTACTAGTCACAATAACCAAAAAAAATGGAAACAATTTAAGCGCCCACTGTTGAATGTATAAAGATAATGTGATAAGGAGGGAAAGATGAGGAAAGATTGATTAAAAGGGGCTAAGTTACAGCTAAATAGGAATAAGAAATTCTGGGATTTTCTTTCATAGTAGGTGACTACAGGTAATAATAGCAAATTGTATATTGCTATACAAAAAATAAAACTAGCAGATAGAATTTTGAATGTTTCTACCATAAATAAATATTGAATATATGAGGAGATATGTATATTTACCCTGATTGGAAATCTTATAATGTTTACAAAACATCACGCAGTACCTCATAAATGTATCTAATTTTTATATATCTGCTAAAATTTAAAAATATATAAGAAAATAAAATTTGACTTTGTGTGTTTAAATATAAAGACAAAGGGGGAGTCAGCTTGGGGAGTCTTCTTGCCCATGTGATTAATTCCTCAAGCTTACTTCTCTAGTGCTCAGAAAATGGTTTGAGCTGTTGCAAGCCTCATATTAGATCACCCAAGAGAGTATCTCATCCTCCTACCATCAAACCCAGTAATCAGATTTTATGTAATCTAAGCCAACATCAAGTACATAATCCTCATAAGTGGTATCTATATGATGATTGTATAAATTATAGATTATGTGTCCATCATTAAATACATTATGTTGTCAACAATGAGTTCCCCTGATTACCTTTGGTTGATCACTATAGCTGTAAGTGCAGTTAAGTAACCAAAATCATCTTTTTTTTTATTTTTAAAACACAGAGAGTTCTCATTTGCTGATGCATTCCCTGAGTCCCACAACAAGACAGGGCCTCAATCCAAGCCTTCTACATAAAAGGCAGGAAACCAATTACTTGAGCCATCATTGCTGCTGCCTCCTATCATGTTAAATCTTACATGGTGCTGTTTATAACTGGATCCATGACTGGTATGCATAAAAGGGAAGGTTGATGAGAACCTGGAGGGTTGGAACCAAAACATCTAATTCAAGTAGAAAAACTTCAGAGATTCTACTGTTTGTTCTCCCCCAACCCACATTTTTCACCTTTTCTCCTTGTCCCATCACAACTTCATTTCTCCAGTTTTCATTATGAGTAGTTGCTACCACCTTGCTGGTATCTCTGGATATTGCTCTTCTATTGCCCCTCTCTTTTGAATCTTCTCCCAAAGAACAGCATCAAGTCATTTTCCCCAATTTTTACAAAGATTTATGTTATTTATTTGAAAGGCAGAGTTACAGAGAGAGAAGGAGAAGTTGACAGAGATTGATTGATGTTAATGGTTAATTGATGCCAGCGCCACGGCTCACTAGGCTAATCCTCCACCTTGCAGCGCCAGGACACAGGGTTCTAGTCCCGGTAGGGGTGCCGGATTCTGTCCCGGTTGCCTCTCTTCCAGGCCAGCTCTCTGCTGTAGCCCGGGAAGGCAGTGGAGGATGGCCCAAGTGCTTGGGCCCTGCACCCCATGGGAGACCAGGAGAAGCACCTGGCTCCTGCCTTTGGATCAGCGCGGTGCACCGGCCACAGCGTGCCAGCCGCGGCAACCATTAGAGGGTGAACCAACGGCAAAAAGGAAGACCTTTCTCTCTGTCTCTCTCTCACTGTCCACTCTGCCTGTCAAAAAAAAAAATGGTTAATTGATGACAAATGGAAACTTAGTCCATTTATGGTGTTTGTGAAGTGATTAGATTGGAATTCTTTGTTGGTATGAAGATCCCAGGATCAAATCATGGAAGCTTTAAAGAGACCAGATGGACATAAGGTAGTATGTTCCATGTCTATATATAGTTTTTTTTTTTATTTGACAGGTAGAGATATAGATAGTGAGAGAGAGAGAGATACAGAGAGAAAGGTTTTGCTTCCATTGGTTCATTGGTTCACCCCCAAATGGCCGCAATGGCCGGCGCTGCACTGATCTGAATCCAGGAGCCAGGTGCTTCTTCCTGGTCTTCCATGCGGGTGCAGGAGCCCAAGCACTTGGGCCATCCTCCACTGCCCTCCTGGGCCACAGCAGAGAGCTGGACTGGAAGAGGAGCAACGGGGACTAGAACCCGGTGCGCATATGGGATGCCGGCGACACAAGCAGAGAATTAACCAAGTGAGCCATGGCGCCAACCCCCCATGTCTATATATAGTAGCATAGATCCTGTCTGGCCATGCAATGACTTTTCAGCACAAACTCTGTTACTGCCACCTTCCAGCTTCACTACCTGGCTACACTCAATTAATCACTCAATCTCGGACTGCAAATCTCCGAAACCATAAGCCATGATAAACCTCCTTCCTTCGTATGAAACATATTTCAGGTATTTAGTTATACTGATAGAAACCTGACTAGTGCAGAGATTATTATATATTAATAATTCATAAATTCTGTATTTACTGATTCATCTACCTACAATATTTATTTTTAAACTGACAGTCAATATAGTGATTCACAGACATTGATAGAAAATATGCAGAGTCATGTATAATTTCAGTCACCTCAAGGATACATTCCCAATGAATGGCAGCAAAAGGGCCATTCTGGCTTCTTTGAATTCACAAACCGTAAACAAGTTTCTGTTTTACAGCTTACTTAGCATTGCAATTTTTACATATATGTGCTTTTTTCTTAGTGATATGATGCTTAAAATGGTTCCAAAAGCTATTGAAAATATACTGTAGTGACCCTTAGAGAAAAAAAATGTGTATTAGATAAGCTTGGCTCAGATATCAGTTATAGGAAGGGGGTTCACGAGGAACATGATAAAATTAAATTTTGAACCACCTTATAATGTAATTGGTTGTTAGCTCAGTTTTATATCAACAACAAAGTATATCCAATACAGGAACAGAAAATTCACCTGTCTGTAGGTGAGGCTGCCTTGGAAAGTGACATCTATGATGCTATGATGAAGGTATAAAGGTAACTAAATGTCTGGATTCCTAACATGATATTCCATTTTTAAAGATTATGTATTTATTTACTTATTTACTCATTTATTTATTTGAAAATCACAGTGACGAAAGGAGAGGGAGGGAGATAATAGACAAATAGATAATCTTCCATCCACTGACTCAGTTCCCCAGATGCCTGCAACAGACTCCATACAGGTCTCCCATGTGCCAAGAGAACACAGAGAATTGTGGGAGAAGTCACTGGGAAGAAGATGGAATTGAGAAAGAAATGTGGGGGTTTTGGGGGACTCAGAAACTGAAGAAAAGGAGAATCATAGTTACCTTAGTAGATAATTTCTTGCCACAAGTTCCCCTGCTTTAAAAACAACTTTCAGAGTCAGGAATTTTCAGAACGGGGAAATCATCACCTCTAACACACACACACACACACACACACACAGGCACATACACACCAGCCCAATGCCCTTGCATCCAGCTGGGCAGTTGCTAGAGTTCTTGCCAGCTTCATTGTCACCACCATGGAGTAGGGCAGCTACGAATGGAAGTAACAGACATTTTATTTGCAGGGGGCAGGAGAGCAGGACTTGGAAAGAACAGGCAGGTCCCTTCTGGGCTCATTCCTGAAGGGAAATTCCACAGCCCTGAGCAGAGGAAGGCGGGGCTGGGATGACTTCACGTTTGCTTTCGGGACTTTCAGGATGGGATAGAACCTGTCTTCATCCCAGACCCAATGACCTCGGTCTGAGTGGGCGACTTCCTCCCTCCTAGTTGACGGTAGATGGAACACAAACTCGCCGTGATCTGGGTGTTGAGTCGAGAGAGGGTGTGTGAGCAGCTGCTCCATCCCACCCCACCCTGTGCTTCCTGACACCTCCCAGGTGTTGTCCCCTGTCTGGACCCAAGATGCCCACCCTGCCACGGGGACTGTGGTCTGGAGTTTCTCACCTTGCCTTGGACATCAGAATCACCTGGGGAGCTACAACCAACACTGGCATCTGGCCTCCACTTGCAACCAATGAAACCAAAACCAGTACCCACAACACACAGGTGTTTTCTGAAGCTCCCAGCTGATCTGCGACTGTGGATGAGAGCGTTACATGCGTCAGTATGAAAACCTCACCTTTGCTTGCCATGTATCTCATTCCAGGTCTGCAGTCAGTCATTCCTTTGCTCTTCACGGGATGTGTTCTAAAGAAAGCTACACCACAATTCCTCCCTTCTGACTTCCTTCTCCAACACATAGTCCTCTTTTGTCCACAATAAGGAACAGCTGCTGCTTCAGACTCCCACGCAGGTTTTCATTTCCCCTCTGATTTGACTCTGCTCTACTGCTTCCAACTTTTCTCCCTGTCACCAGCCTCCATACTGTTCAGAAAAACTGATTTTGCCTGAAATGGATCAAGTCTTCTTTTTAAAGATGCACTTATTTATTTGAAAGGCAAAGTTACAGAGAGAAAGAGAGAATTTTCCAACCTTTGGATCACACCCTAAATGGCTGCAACAGCCAGGGCTGGTTCACACAAGCCAAGAGCCTGAAATTCCACCTATGTCTCCTACTTGGGGGGTCCAAGAATTCAGCCATCTTCCACTGTTTCACCTGGTGCGTTATCAGGGAGCTGGATCGGGAGTGGAACATCCATGACTAGAACCACCACTCACGTGGGACATTGGCATCTCAGGTGGAGACTTAGCTGACTTAATTACAATGCTGGCCCCCTGGATCAAGTCTTATGTGACATTGAAACATCACTTTACCACTAGGGACATATATTTTCTCACTCATAAAATAAAATTGTAAAACTAAACAGCTTTGCAGCACACTGCCTAATTTTCTCATATCCCTGCTTTTTTCTGTCTTCTTTTTCTATCCTTTCAATCATCCCCCATGTGTTCTTTCTATGTCTCATATTCCACCTCACCACATTCATATTTCTGACCTTTCCAAATTCCTTTATTGTTTTGTGATATTCCCTGTGAGTGCCTGGTGCTATAGTATAAACTACCTCCAGTTTCCACTATTAAACAAGAGCCAGTACTGATCACAAAACCACAGGAAAATTGAAACATATGAAGAAAAAAACTTCTTAATTTTACTTGCATTGGTGCATATTCATTCACCAAGCAATCACACAGCAGCTGCTGGAACCCAAGTGTCTTTCTATGATTGTAAAGATACAGTGTTTGGGGGCTGGGGCTGTGGCATAGTACGCTAAGCCTCTGTCTGTGGCACCAGCATCCCATGTGGGCACCAGTTGGTGTCCTGGCTGCTCTTTTTCTGACCTATCTCTCTGTTTGTGGTCTGGGAAAGCAGCAAAAGATGGTCCCAGTGCTTGGGCCCCTGCACCCACGTGAGGGACCAGGATGAAGTTCCTGGTTCCTGGCTTCGGCTCAGCCCAGCTCTGGCCATTGTGGCCATTTGGGGAGTGAGCCAGAGGATGGAAGACTTTTCTCTCAATCTCTCCCTCTCTGTCTGTAACTCTACCTCTCAAATAAATAAATAATGGGCCAAGGACCTCAATAGACATTTTTCAAAAGAGGAAATCCAAATGGCCAACAGACACATGAAAAAATGTTCAAGATCACTAGCAATCAAGGAAATGCAAATCAAAACCACAATGAGGTTTCACCTCACCCCGGTTAGAATGGTTCACATTCAGAAATCTACCAACTAGATGCTGAGAGGATGTGGGGAAAAAGGGACACTAACCCACTGTTGGTGGGAATGCAAACTGGTTAAGCCACTATGGAAGTCAGTCTGGAGATTCCTCAGAAACCTGAATATAACCCTACCATACAACCCAGCCATCCCACTCCTTGGAATTTACCCAAAGGAAATTAAATTGGCAAACAAAAAAGCTGTCTGCACATTAACGTTTATTGCAGCTCAATTCACAATAGCTAAGACCTGGATCCAACCCAAATTCCCATCAACAGTAGACTGGATAAAGAAATTATGGGACATGTACTCTATAGAATACTATACAGCAGTCAAAAACAATGAAATCCAGTCATTTGCAACAAGATGGAGGAATCTGGAAAACATTATGCTGAGTGAAGTAAGCCAGTCCCAAAGGGACAAATATCATATGTTCTCCCTGATTGGTGACAACTAACCGAGCACCAAAGGGGAAACCTGTTGAAGTGAAATGGACACTATGAGAAACAGTGACTTGATCAGCTCTTGTCCTGACTGTTGATGTACAACGTAATACTTTATCCATTTTAGTATTTTTTTTGTTTTGTTCTAGTACTATTGGTTGAACTCTGTAATTAACACACAATTATTCTTAGGTGTTTAAATTTTAACTGAAAAGTGATCCCTGTTAAATATAAGAGTGGGAATAAGAGAGGGAGGAGATGTACAATTTGGGACATGCTCAATCAGACTTGCCCCAAATGGTGGAGTTAGAAATGTGCCTGGGGATTCCAATACAATCCCATCAAGGTGGCATTACCAATGCCATCTCACTAGTCCAAGTGATCAATTTCAGTTCACAATTGATCACACTGATAGGTCTAAGAGTCAAAGGGATCACATCAACAAGACTAGTGTCTGCTAATACTGATAGAATCAAAAAGGGAGAGAATGATCCAACATGGGAAGCGAGATACACAGCAGACTCATAGAATGGCAGATGTCCTAAACAGCACTCTGGCCTCAGAATCAGCCCTTAAGGCATTCGGATCTGGCTGAAGAGCCCATGAGAGTATTTTAGGCATGGAAAGCCAAGACACTCTGGCAAAAAAAAAAAAAAAAAAAAAAAAAAAAAAAAAACCCTAAATGAAAGATCTCTGCAAGTGAGATCCCAGTGGAAAGAACGGGGCCATCAAAGAAGGAGGTACCTTTCTCTGAAGGGAGGAGAGAACTTCCACTTTGACTATACCCTGTCAGAATAAGATCGAAGTCAACAAACTCAAAAGGCTTCCATAGCCTTGGCAACTCATGACTAGAGCCTAGGGAGATTACTGACGCCATAAACAAGAGTGTCAAATTGCTAAGTCAACAACAGGAGTCACTGTGTACTTACTTCTCATGTGGGATCTGTCCTTAATGTGTTGTCCAATGTGAAGTAATGCTATAACTAGTACTGAAACAGTATTTTACACTTTATGTTCTGTGTGGGTGCAAACTGTTGAAATCTTTACTTAATATATACTAAATGGATCTTCTGTATATAAAGATAATTGAAAATGAATCTTGATGTGAATGGAATGGGAGAGGGAGCGGGAGATGGGAGGGGTGCGAGTGGGAGGGAAATTATTGGAGAGGGGAAGCCATTGTAATCCATAAACTGTACTTTGGAAATTTATATTTACTAAATAAAAAAAAATAAATAAATAAAAAATAAAGAGAAAATAAATAAAATCTTTAAAAATATATATAGTGTTTGACAGGACATTCACGTTGCTCAAGAAGACTTTAGTTTACTTAATAACAACAAAACACACCAAGAATATCTTGGTGTGCTGTGATATTATAATGTATAGATACTGTAAATTTAAAAAATTAAGCTGGAACAATATTTCTAAAGTCATGTTTCCCACTGAGATACCTCAGTGAGTATCCTAGAATTTTAATTCTGTACTCTTATTTTGCTGTATCTCCACCAAATAGAGTGTCTGTCTGGGGTAAGGGTTTACAAAACACTCATCAATTGTATGTAAGAATTCAGTTTATGCATTTAAATACTCTTTTATAATTATGGAATCTATCTCCAACATAAACCCCTTCAAGATCACTACAAAAGTTACTTATAATACTTCATTATGAAATGACAATCATATTCAATTTTATTTAGAATAAGAGCATATATTCATAACCATGACATTCATATAGAACATTCTTGTATGAATTATCTAGTATTTGTGAAAAGAAACTAGTCAGAAGTTGTGAGAAGTGAAGCAAATAGAGTATTCTGAGATCATTTATTCGGGATACCCTTCTAATTGGTCCTACTTGCACGTTCCTTAGTGATCTTCCCACAGTGGTAAATTACTTTTACTTATTAATGTTTTCCTGGAGCAGGATGAAAATGCCATTCCATTCCTTCCTGGTCTGTAGCATTTCTGATGAGAAGTCTGCTGTTTGTTGAATTCGAACACTGTTATCTATGACATGTGTCTTTGCTCTTGCTGCTGAAGATACTTATTGTCTTTAAGCTTGAAAGCTTGTTTATAATATGTCTTGGGGTAGATTTGAGTAGTTTAACCTGCAAAGCTATACTGAAGAAGTGAAAGGTAAATATTATACTTGTAAAATATCTACTATTAAGACATTGGTTTATCTTAGCATGTATATAATGTGTTTTCCATAGCACCATGTCATTCCCAAGTAGTAAACTTTTCTGATAACTTTACATGCTCCATGCATTCTCAGTCTGTTTCTCACATGAAGAGGCTTCTGAGAAAACGCATAGAAATGTAGGGGCTCTGATCTATCATGGACCCCTTTGAGAAACTTTGTGAGGCTTCTCCACCAATCAGATAAAACAGGGATTCAGAGAAAGGAGGCTCAGGGAGAAGCTCTATGTGGAAGGAATAACACAGACAGCCTGTGATTAAGTAGGAAGATGGCTCTCACAAGGTAGGTCAAAAGAATAATAAAAGAAGGAGAAAAATAAGACAGTTGTGCAGACTTCACTGCAAGGTAACAAAATCAGGGAAACAAAATCAGCACACACATAAATTATTTCCCAAATCAGTGTAAAGATTAGTGATGAAAAAATGGAAGGTATGGGAAGAGAGAACTGGCACAGCATTGGACAAGCACAGAGTTTTTCAGTATTTGGAGGAAGAAGACAGATGTGATTGGAGAAAGCTATGCCATCCAGGCCATACAATTCAAAACCTAAGGAAAGGCAAGGCTCAGAATTGGGGTTATGCCCAATATAGTGAAATAGACTGTGTACTATATAAAAAGGGCTCCCTCTTCATGGGGCTTGCAGTGAATGCAATAGTGCAGAGTTAATGCTCTATGTTGTCGTGTTGAAACTCATAACAAGTTTATCTTCTTGAAAGTGTGTTTTATGAGTGAAGTCCGATATGCCAAGTGAAAATTTGTGGGTGCTTGTAGAAGCCTCCTAGGTATACATCTGTCCCTGTCTCCTGTCACCTCCCCTGCCTCCCCAGCATTGATTCTTAGTCATCTTCTCTCCCAAATCTGGGGCCCCCAGACAAGTATGGATTCTGCCTGCCCACCTCCATCTGTCACCTCTGCCACCCACTGCCAGCACAGCGAACAGTTCTAACATGTATTGAATGTCCCTCCTTTCATCACTTTCCATGACTGCAAACTCCTGGGAGTGATATTGGGAGAATAAGCTGCGGTGACTCACATCCCAGAGTGTCTACACAGAGCAGAGCTAAAGCCATTCTTACCCTTGCTGCACCGCAGCTTGCTTTCTTACTGGTCAGATTGAGCCTCTTGCCTACTCTTGGTCAGAGTTGTATCAAGTGTGTCGGCACACAACCTGGATATAATTTCATGGCAGTCACTCATCTGCCAAAAGTGGTCGTCAGGGGAGGGGGAGATTGATTTTACCATTCCCACAGTGAAACCACAGATCAGTCAGGAAGCTGACAGCAGAGGGAACCCAGCAGTGAACTGACATCTTGCATGTGCTTCGAGGCATGAAGTAAAGCTCCCAAGTGCCTGTAGCCTCTACTCTGACACTGTTTGTATTGGAATGTCCAAGGAATACAATGTTAACAAATCAAACAAGCAATACAAAATAAAATAACACAGCATAACAGGTTGATACAGGGAAATAAAACTTTAATAAAAAATGAATATATCCTATATTTTAAAACTTTTCAAAGCACTTTTTCCCTACTTCTTGAATGTCAATCAGCTAAGGTTTGAATTATCATGTATTTTGAAAATCCATATGTTAAGCCCTATATCCTGTATTAGGAATTAATTATTTCATGAATTGGGGTCCTGATGAACACTAATTTCCTGTTTAAGAGAGAGAGAAAGAGAGGGAGAGGTAAAGAGAAAGAGAGCGAGAGCGAGAAAGAGAGAGACTTGACTGCTTACACCACATAAATACACATCCAGACGGTATCCTCTATATACCAGAAAATGAGCAGCAAACATCAAACCTGCCTTGATTATTATCTTCACCACTCCAATAAGTATAAAAAAAGATGTCTACAATTTGTAAGCCACCCAAGGAACGATATTCTATTATAGCAGGCTGACAAGAATAAGGCAAAATTACAATTTTTCATGTTGCAATGGACCCTGAAAATTATTTGGCTTATATTCTTGAGTTGGGGGAGGGAAAGTAACAATGATGCAGTTAGAGGAGAGGAAAAAAAATTAACTTAATGAGGAACGGGTTTTTGCAGCAAAACGATTGGGAGATGATCAGAGACACCAAAGATCATAATGGATGGTGAAGAAGAAAGGAGAAAAGCAAGGGGTGGGGGCGAGAAGGAGTGGATTAAAAAGAAAATTGTAGCCGAGCACACATTTTTGACCTCCACTTTTCAGTGGAATGAGTTGGTCCTGATCAGGGATGCAGATTTTAGCTGGTGGTCAGTCACACTCCCAGCCTGCTCTCCTCCTGGTGGATGAAGGACAGGATCTGAAGGCAAGGAGAAGAAAGGAGAAGGCACCCAAGGAGGTGGCAAGGGGCTGTTGACGACTAGGGCAGCTGAGGAAGAGTAGAACTGTTGGCAGAATTCAAGACATAAAACAGATGGGGTAGGTAACCAGAATCATAAAAAAAAGAAAATAATTGAGGAGGAAGGTGATAATATACAGATCACCAATAATTGTATGCTCCCTACATACACATAATCCCAAAGAAGAAAAATTTTGGTAAGAGAGATACACTTTGATTAGAACTCAGCCAGGCAGTGTGTTCAAGATATTCCAGTGAATCTAGTATTACTCCCGTGTTCGGCAGAACTCCATGGGAATGTCCCTGTTTAATTGGTGTTCCAATAACAAGCTTACTCATGTGCAGCTCCTGAATCCTCCTACCCGCATGATCTGCTGACAAGCCAGATGTAAATTTCCCCTCCTTACACAATTGTGTTCTCTCATCCGACTCCCTCCACATCACCAACAGAAACCTCAATTTCCTCACCAGATAAACCGACTGCCTCCCACAACCCTATGCCTCTTCTTGGGCTTCTCATTTTCCATCCAACGGCACTTCACGGTTTCTCTCATGTGTGTGACGTCCAGCTGCCCTTCCTTGGTTTCTGCGTGCTTCTTGCCTCCCACAGCAAATCTCTTCGTCAAGGGAGCTCCAGGTTGAGAGTCGGATGACCTCCCACACATGCTGAAGGCATTGAATTGGAGAGATCCTCTCAGCATGTCATCCTCAGTTTCTTTACCCGTAAAATTAATAAAAAGCTTGACTATTCCATGATTTCATGTATGGCTCTATCAATCTTCATGTCCTACTGTGCTTCATCCCCTCCATCCACATGATCTCCTCTTTCCCACTCTGCTTTTCCCTCCTTCTCTCATGTCCTGGCTGTCATAATACACTTAGCACTATTCTCAGCTCCCAGAGCCGCCTTTCCATTTTCACATATGTCATATCCATTCAATCTAATTTTGATCCTTTGCCCTTGGTTCACTTACCAAATCTAACATATGGCTCACATGACCACTGAATTCTTGTATGTAGACATACAGAACATAGCCAGGGATTCTGTTTCTGATGACATTACACACTATATTACTTGAAAATATGTAGCAGAACAATGCACCTAGAATTGCCAGCTATTTTGAAATTCTTGTATAAATGCAGAGGTGCCTCTACAATAAAATAATAGAAGCTTTTAGAGAATGGCTGAAGAAGAAATGGAAGCCCAGAAAGGTGAATGAGTAACCACAACTGAGAACACAAGGAATGGGCTTGTATGGATTACATGTGTGGTCACAATTATGGGCATTCCAAGTGGTGTCTTAGCTCTGTGTTAAATATCTATCCCATGAATTATATATTAAAGCTTAAAGATATGAAAAACAGTCATAGAAGAAATAGATTAAAACTAAAAATGGGAGTAACATCATCAAGATCACGGAGTAGAATATCTGTCTTTGTTCTCAGGTTAAATAACACCTTGGTGAAACCCCAAAAAAGGGGAATATGACTGAGTCACCTGTTTGTTCCATGGAAATGAATAAGAATTGATGACAATAAGGTAAGAGAAACATTCTTGTTTGGACCACATTGCCCCTCACCCTCACCCTGGTTGATACATTGCCATACAAAGAAAAGTCTCCAAGGGACCATGGCTCCCACAAAGGGAAAAGAGAACAAGAGAAACAGATACTCAGTTTATGTAGAATTCTGGTACTTTCCAGAAAGCCATCTCTGTTTCCAATTCACAGGGCAGGGGAGAATGTGGCACGGCAGGTTAAGTTGCAGCTTGAGATGCTCAAATCTCATATCAAAGTTCAAGGTCAAGTCCCAGGTACTATACTTCCAATTCCACTTCCTGTTAATGGAACTAGGAAGGTAGAAGATGACGGCCCAAGTTCCTGGGTTCCTACCTCTCATACGGAAGATCCAGATAGGTGCCTGAGCTCCTGGCTTTGGCCTGGGCAATGCCTGGCTGTTGCAGGCATTTAGGAAGTTAACCAGCAGACTGATGACGTATGTTGTGTGTGTATCTTTCTCCGTCTTTGTCTTTCAAATAAATAAATTTTTAAAGTGGTAAACTGAAAGCAGAGACTATCTGGAGCCAGATAGAAAAATAAAAACAAAAACCAAAGAGGTAGATTTCACAGAGACCACTATGTCATTTTTAGTAAAAAGAACAATGGAACTTTTCCAAAGATCAGAGCTAATCACATAGTTCAAACTGCAAATCATATCTGGTCATTTTCAGAAAGAGATGAATTACTACTTGGCTTGAATAGCTAGATAGCCAGCCTGCAGGTCCAACCTCCTCCATAATCCATAGAAACAAAGGGAGGGACAAAACTCCCACACAGAATTCTGAAAACCAGCTGGCCATACCTGGGATTAAAATTCACTTCCTATAACTTCAAAGATAATCCCTGGATTCCAAACAGGGAGAGACACTGGGAGCTCCAAATTACAACAACAAATAAACGCTGTTCTGCCACACTGGAGAGTTTAAATAGCATTTTTCTTGCAGTTGCAAAGACCACTTTCAAATCCCTCCTAGCGTAGGATGAGACCACATCTTTCAGCTGTAGCAAAAACAGGTAGGTAGTTTAAACAGGACTCCCTGAAGCCTCAAAGACTATAACCAGGTTCCACCCAGGAAGGAGACTACCAAAACTGCAAATTATGACAAATATCAGTCACAAGCTCTGTTTCACAGTTTAAAGAGTGCTCTCTGTGGCCTCAAAGATCACCTTCAGATCCTACTCAAGGAAGAAAATGGCCCCCACAGTGCAAAGGAACATACACTGAGGCCCAGAAATATCAGGGGCTATGGCCATACCCACCTAACAGCTCAATCCAACTCTGGAATTCAACCAGTTATCTTCTCAGAGATCATAACAAAGTCAGTTGCCGTAACCAAATGTAAAACAAAGACACTAGCCGAGTCTTCTGAAAACATGACAGTAGACTATGCCTGACCAGGGTCATTACAGCTTCAACCAGCCAGAACCATAGGCTAGTACAAACAATGCAGTTTTATCACTTCCAAACAACATCTGCAAAAGCCCTAAAAAGTGGTCGACTCTACAAATGCATAAACAACAATGAAAGGACACAAGGATCACAAAGGTTCAAGAAATCATGACACCTTTAAGTTAATATTTTTGAAAGCTCAAAGAATGGGCCCTAAAGAATGGAATGCAAATGAAATTTGAAAAAAAAGAGCTTAGAGTAATTCTCTTAAAATTCAGTAAACTTCAAAAATATATAGATAAAAAATTAAATGAAATTTTCAAAATAAACTCAAACAGTGATTTTTAAAAAAGAAGCAGTGGCATAGTGGGTAAAGCTGCTGCCTGCAGTGCTGGCATAATATATGGGCACCGGTTTGAGTTCTGGCTGTTCCACTTCTGATCCAGCTCTCTGCTATGGCCTGGAGGATGGCCCAAGTCCTCGGGGCCCTGTACCTACATGGGAGACCTGAAAGAAGCCCCTGGATCTTGGCATCGGATCAGCTCAGCTCTGGCCAATGCCACCATTTAGGGAGTGAACCAGAGGATGGAAGATATCTCTCTCTCTCTCTCTCTCTCTCCCTCTCTGTAACTCTGCCTTTCAAATAAATAAATTTTTAAGAGAATCAATTTTTATAAAAATGTAGGTATCCCAAAGATGAAGACTGCAAGTGAAATAAAAACTATAATGGAAATCTTTAACAATTGGGTACATCAAGGTGGACAATGAATTAGAAAACAGAACATTTGGCCAGCGCCGCGGCTCACTAGGCTAATCCTCCACCTGCAACGCCGGCACACCGGGTTCTAGTCCCGATCGGGGTGCCAGATTCTGTCCCGGTTGCCCCTCTTCCAGGCCAGCTCTCTGCTGTGGCCCGGGAGTGCAGTGGAGGATGGCCCAATGGAAAAGGAAGACCTTTCTCTCTGTCTCTCTCTCTCTCACTGTCCACTCTGCCTGTCCCAAAAAAAAAGAAGACAGAACATTTGCAATTATCCAGTTTGAGGAGCAAAAGAAAAAAAAAATGAAAAAAATTTGTGGGAATTATGAGACACTATCAAAGGACTTAAACTATGCAAAATTAAGTAAGATGATTAAGGAGAAATAGGGCCAGAAATAATGTTCAAATAAATACTTGATGAAGTTTATTGTCATCTGTTGGGGGAAAAAAAGCCAATATCCATGTAGAAGAGGTGTAAAGTTGCTAGCTCCCAGCTTCAGCCAAGCCCACCCCCAGCCAGTGCAGTCATTTGGGGAATGGGCCAGTAGATGGAACATTCTCTCTCTCTCGCTCTCACTCTCGCTCTCACTCTCTCCCTGTAACTCCACCTGTCAAATGAACTAATTAACTTAAAAAAGATAAAAGATAACAAGTGTTGGTGAGTATGAGTAGAAATGGGAAAACGTACACACTGTAGAAAAATAAATTAGTACAGCTATTGAGAAAGACAATCAGGAGGTGCCTCAGAAATCTAAAAATAGAACTATTGTGCTATCCAGAAATCCTAGTACTCACTGTAAATTCAAGCAAAATGAAATCTAAGAGACATCTGCATTCTCAGGCTTATTGAAGCACTATTCATAATAAGCAATTAATGGAAATAATTCAAAGTTAATTCACTGATGAATGGATTAAAAGAGGGTAGATACAGACAACTAAATACTACTCAACAACAGGAGTCACTATGCACTTACTCCCCATGTAGGATCTCTGTCCTTAATGTATTGTACTAGGTGAATTAACGGTATAACTAGTACTCAAACAGTACTTTATACTTTTTGTTTCTGTGTGGGTGCAAACTGTTGAAATCTTTACTTAGTATATACTAAATTGACCTTCTGTATATAAAGATAATTGAAAATGAATCTTGATGAAGAGTGGGATGGGAGAGGGAGTGAGAGATGGGATGGTTGCGGGTGAGAGTATGATTATGGTGGGGAAAAGCTGCTATAATCCAAAAGTTGTACTTTGGAAATTTATATTTATTAAATAAAAGTTTAAAAAATACTACTCAGTTATAAGAACATAGAAATCATGTCATTTGAACCAACACAGATGGAATTAGAGATCATTATGTGAGTGAATTAAACCAAGAACAGAAAGACAAGTTTTACGATTTAAGTTCTGTGTGTGTAGAACCTAAAAATAAGATGATCACATAGAAGTTAAATATGTAATGATGACTACCAGATGCTGCAGAAGGAAAGAGTACATAAAAATGAAGGATGGCTGATCCACAGGTACTAAGTTACAACTTAATAGAAATAAGAAATTCTAGAGTTCTATTACACAGTACAGAGACAATAGGTAATTTTAGTGTACTGTATATTGTTCTATAACAACAAAGCTTGGAGACAGAATGCTTTCACTGTAAAGAAATACTAAGTTTTTGAGGATATAGATACATTCATTCTTATTGAAAATTTCACAATACATATTTTTATCAAAACATCATATACTACCCCATAAATGTGTACAGTTTTTATATATCTGTTACATTAAAAAATACAAAGAAGGCTAAAAATATAAAACTTGACTCTCTTTGATTAAATATAAATACCAAAGGAGAAGCCAGCTTGGGTAAAAATTATTGATTATATTTCCAATATCTAGAGCTAGAGCTTCTTCCAGACATTTAAGAACCAATCTCAGTGAATATATTTGTCACAGAAATAGTAAAAATTAAATATGTGGTGGATGAATGAGTTCATGAAAGAAGGACATTGTCAGGAGAAAATACAAAGGAAAATATCTTGGATTTTGATTAGTTGTCATGGCATTTCATGACCCAAAAAATGCAAATGTTGTTGCTGAATTGTTTTTTGATTCTTATGAAAATTCTGAATGCACATACTTTTGGCTTCCATTTAACTCAAGACAAGAATGAGGAGCTTTGCATTATCACACTCTTACCTAACAGCAGAACCAGCACTTTGATTCCTGGCCGGTGGTTTGACAGAAGTATGGGGAGACTGTAGGATAAGGATCGATCCACATGTCACAGAAAAAAGAAAATCAATGTAAGAGCTTAACAAAATAAATGCACATGGAATAAAAACAGGGAAAAGGAAGAAATCAACTTTAAGGGATAGCCAATCTTAGCAAGAGAGAAGCAGTAAGAGGAAACAGGAATGCTGCATGCAAGTGTGAAACTCAGTGGAGCTCCCTGGGGCCATGCATTTCAGAGAGGAGGTGTTCACTTACCAGCAGGAAGACCACATTGATTTAATAAAGGAGACGTATAGGATGACATCGCTGAGAAGCCCAAAGAGCATTCAGACTTTAGGTACAGGTTAAACTGGACTCTTCTGTAGATCTGCTGTCTCTGCCTTCTAGCCCTGATGATTTCTTCCACAAGCTTACTTCTCTGGTGCCCAGAAAATGACTTGAGCTATTTCTAACTTAATGTTCTATATCATATCACCCAGAAAAGCATCCCATTTCCCTACCATCAAATGCAAGAATCAGATTTCATATAAACCGAGACACCTCGGGACAGGTTTCTTCCTGCCCTGTGATTGGAAGAGGGGCACATCAGAAGTGATTAGATTGGATTAGTGCTGAACCATCACTCTAGTGAAGGGCAAGTGACATCTCTATGATGATTGTATAAATTATAGCTTACCTGACCATGATAAAGCACATTGCATTGTTAATAATGCATTCCCATAATTACCTTTACTTTGGCTGATCACTACAGCTGTGGGTGCAGTTAACCAACCAAAAGCAATTTTCCGTGTGTGTGTGTGTGTGTGTGGTGTCCTTATTTGGTTAAATCTTATATTGTCTTACATTTAGCTGTGACATCTGAATCAATGAATGCCATGTATATGTTGGGCTGTAGATGGGAACTTGGTAGGAACCAAAACATCTAATTAGAAAGACTGCAATGATCACACCATTTGCTCTCATCATATTTTTCAATCTTTTTTTCCTTCTGACATCACAACTTCATTTTCCAAATTTCCTTATGACTTAGCTGCTCACACCTCTGCTAGTAAATCTGGATACTGCTTTGGTCCTGGGGACCCTTTTCTCAGCCACTCACCCAAACAAACCAGGTCAAGTCACTTTCCTGAAACTTACATAAATTCTTGTACTAAGAAACTAAAAAGCAACACACAATGAGGAAAGTAAACTGTGGAGTCAAATTTAATACAGCAAAGTTTTCAAGCTCACGATACAGTGTTGATCTTTTCACCCCGCATGACTTCACTCTCAATGTGTAGCTGCTGCACAGCAGATTAAATGCCTAAGAAAGACTTACTGAATTAGTTTACAAATTGAACTTTGTCATTTGGGGTCTGATACAGTTTGTGTATTAGTTTGGATGCCCACAAAAGGCCTATGTGTTAAAAGTTTGTTTCCCAATAGTTCATCTTAATGATTAATGGCTGAACATAAATGGTTAATTGGTTACAAGCGGAAATTGAATGCATTTATGTAATTGAAAGAAGAGCACATCAGAAGTGATTAGATTGGTTTAGTTTGTTGGTATGGAGCTCCTAGGATCAAATCACAAAAGCTTTATAAAGAGACTAGATAGAAATATGTAATATGTTCTTTGTCTCTCTGCTTCCTGTCTCATCATGCAATAATTGTCATTGCCATCCTCCAGCCTCACCATATGGCCAAAATCAACAAGAATCACCCATTCTTAGACTGCAGCTCTCCAAAATCAGGAGCTAAATGAGCCTCCTTCTTTCAACAAGTAGCACATTTCAGGTATTTAATTATATATTAACAAAAATCCGACTAACTTAGGGATAATTCCAAACTTACAATTCACAAATTTTGTATCTTCTAATTCATCAAATTGTAAAAAATTATTTTTAAATTCAAAATTGATATAATGTGTTCACAGTCATTTGTCAAAACTTGTAGAGTCATGCAAAACTTGAGTCACCCAAAGGATACCTTCCCAATGGAAGGGAAGAAAGGTGATGCTCTGCATCTTCCCGTTTGCAAACTGTAATCCGGTGTCTTTTCTATGGGCAATTTAGTGCTTCGTTTTACACAAGTATTTGCTGTTTCTTAGTGATTTGGATCCTTAATATGGTCCTAAAACATATTGAAAAAATACTGTCTACAGTTCTAGGTACAAGAAAACTGATGTGACTTACAGAAATTGAATATTAGATAAACTTTGTTCAGATGTGAGTTATAGTAGAGGAATTCAAAAAGAACATGAAAAAATTAAATTAAAAAGCATTTGTCTTAGAGGGTCAGCTTTGTGCCCTGCCAGGTTAAGGTGCAGCCTGCAATATGGGCACCACATGGGAGCTGGTTAGAGTCCTGCTGCTCCACTTATAACCCAGCTCCCTTCTAATGCACCAGAGAAAGTGGTGGAGGAGGGCCCAAGTGCTTGAGCCCCTACCAACCACATGGGGGACCTGAAAGAAGCTCTAGGCTGCTGGCTTCAGCCTGGCCCAGCCCTGGCTATTGCAGCTATGTAGAGGAGTGTGTGGGGAGCAGGGCCTGTCTCCCGCAACATGGCGAAATAAGTACTGAGACTACCGAGACTATTAAGACTAACTCTATGCATCTGATCTCCCACCATATGGTGCTCTGAAGGAGTAAACAAATCTTACACAGCTGCTTTGTTAATTAGCTGATTCCTGATCCAACCTCTGATTGGAAGAAAGCCGCGTGCTCAGCATGCGGGCAGCAGAGCACGGATTGGTGGGAGAGGACTATAAAAGGGGGAGAGAGACAACATGCGGGGCCCCCCGGAGAGAGCGGTGGGAGAGCTCCTTGGTGCCGCTCCTCCGCGGAGGCAGGGGAGCAGCAGCAAATCCAGGAAGGGCCGGGGAAAGAAAACAGCATCCGGTGTCATTCCTCCGAGAGTGAGGGAGCGACAGAGTGAACCAGTGGATGGAAGATCTGTCTCTATCTCTATAACTCTGCCTTTCAAATAAATAAATAAATCTTCTTTAAAAAGACCTTTATTTTGATGCAGAAATTTTGAAATTTGTGGTTTTTTTATAATATGTACTCTCCATGAACTTTTTAAAGAACATCTATACATGGATTTCAAAAGCCTTGCAGCATAATAAACTATTAACTAATTAATTAATTAATGAGGCAGAAAGATAAAGACTAAAAGAGCGCTCCCATCTATTTGTTCACTTTTCAAGTAGCAACACGAACTGCGGCTGGACGAGGCCAAAGTCAGGAGCAGGGAACCCAACCCGGGTCTCCTACATTGGTGGTGGGAGTTCCACTGCCTGAGCTATCCCTGGTGTCTGAGAGTCTGCATCAGCAGGAAGCTGGACTCGGGCGTGTTAGTCAGGTATTGAAACCAGGCACTTGAAGATGGAGCACAAGAATCTTAACCACGGTCTTAACTTCTAAGTCAAATGCCCACTCATACTTTTTTTAATTTCACTTTCCACCAACTTTATGAAGCACCCTCATAGTGCTGTTGGCTGTGAGCTCAGTGTTGATGAGTTAATAATAACGTACATCGAATAAGAGGAAGAAGAAATTCACCTATGTGCAGGCGAGGCTGCTTTCAAAAGTAACATCTATCATGCTGTGATGAAAGTATGCACAGGAGCTAAAACATTTTAAAGATGTTTTATTTATGTATTTGTTTATTGTGAAAGGCTAAATGGAGAGAGAGAGAGAGAGAGAGAGAGAGAGAGAAAGAGAGAGACCTTCCACCCATTGATTCCCTCCCCAAATGCCGTAGGTAGCCAGGACTGGGCCAAGGTGAAGCTAGGAGCCTGGAACTCCACTCAGGTCTCCTTTGTGTGTGTCAGGGACCCTAGTGGTTGATACATCATCCTCTTTCTAGGCACATTATTAGCAGGATGCTGAATTGGAAGTGGAGTAGCTAGGACTGAAATTACCACTCCCAAAAGGGATAGAAGAGTCCTGAATGGTGATTTAGCCCACAGTGCCACCATGCCCACTCTAAAACATTTTTAAAGAATATAGTGGACAGCATTGTTCTAAGACTAAAGTCAATGAAATTTATGACCACATTTATGATTTATAAATATTAAACAATTTCAGGGAGCATTTTAATGTAAAGACACTGCATACATGGCCGGCGCCACGCTCAATAGGCTAATCCTCCACCTGGGGCGCCAGCACCCTGGGTTCTAGTCCCAGTCGGGGCGCCATATTCTATCCCAGTCGCTCCTCTTTCTGTCCAGCTTTCTGCTGTGGCCCGGGAGTGCAGTGGAGGATGGCCCAGGCCCTTGGTCCCTGCACCCCATGGGAGACCAGGAGAAGCACCTGGCTCCTGGCTTCAGATCACCGCAGTGCGCCGGCCGCAGTGGCCATTGGAGGGTGAACCAACAGAAAAGGAAGACCTTTCTGTCTCTCTCTCACTGTCCACACTGCATGCAATGAATAATCAGTAATAATACATTTTTAAAAAACAAATTTATGTGTTTATCTTAACAAAAATCTTGTGAACAGAAGCTCTCAGAAAGCTAACCTTGTATTTCTCCCAAAAGCAATGTCCCAGGACTCACTGATCCAATGATCAGAGCACTCTGAAGAAGAAAGTGCCATGAGTCATGAGAAAGCACTGTGTGGACATAGCTTACTTTGATCCTACTTGAGCCCTGACTGCTGACACCCTTGTTTCCTGTCATGGCTTTTCTGTTTTCAGGGACATGCTCATAGTACCTACATCTCAGGCATCACCTCAAATTTTATCCACCAAGAATCTCCTCCTTATTCTGCTACAATCTTAAACATTATAATTCAACAATACTGAGGTAAACCCTGGATTCTACATTTCTAACAAACTTCAATATGAAAACTCCGTTGCTGCTTCTCCCTGAACCACACTAAACACAATGGGCTTCCATCTTGCTTGATCTTTATGTTTACAATTCTTGGATCAGTACTTTTGCTCTCATACTATCTGTTGATAAATAGCAATAGCAGTAAGAGGCAAAATTTTATTTCTCCTCAGATACTCAGAGAACTGTAAAACTAGGAAAATGTATGGCCTCTTAGCAAAGTGAGAAGTATTTTAACAAGAGAAACAAGAAATGTCTCAACAATTATACAGGAAGTAGGAAGAAATACTAAAGACTACAAATTTGGCATAAATTTCAGTCCAAACTTTTATTGAGAAAATGTGACATGTTAACAAGACACTTCACTAGGGGGATACACAGCTATGGACTTTGCTCTCAAGAATCTGAATTATTTCAATGGGAAAATGACTTAAATAATTGCAACAAAGGATAGAGTGTAAGGAGAACATAGTGCAATGGAGAGTGTAGATGTGACTGGATTTAAGTCCAGAGTGAGACTGTACCACTCTGTATCACCAGTACAGAGTGAGACTGTACTCACCATGTGAGAGGAAGCCACATTTGACTGAAATGGCAGTGATGATCTATGAATTTCTGAAGAGGTGACGTCTCTATGACCCAGTTCCATTCAAAGTAAATACATGAACTTTAAAATCTCAGAATCCAGGTCAGAACAATAAATCTTGTGAAATTGCATCTAGTTTGTATTGACAACTGATCACCAAGCAGAAAGAAATACGATGATGTGAATTATCGTAAGCAGAGCTGATGGACGCCATCACCATGTTGTGTTCTGGTTCTGAGCCCAGGCTGCTGGGTTCTCACTGCAAAGGGAGAAGAGTTCTCAGAGGTCCATGGTGTATCCTGAAAAGAACCATGGAGAACAGAGATGGAAGTCACTCTGCATATGTTGGAGGTGAAAATGGCAGAGAAAGAGGGAAGGGACCCAGAGGACAAAGAGAACAAAGGAGAAATAAAGATGGGGAGATGAACAAATAAGGAAGGAAAGCAGGCGTGAAGAAGACAGAGAACGTACCAGCACTTCCTCAACCAAAATGCAAGACCTGCCAGAAGAGCCACGAGCATTATCACTGCCAGGAAGATGAATCCAGTGGGGCTGTGATGATCTGCAGATTTCAGAGGACACCAACAATGTTATTGCTAATCCACCTCCTCTTGTACCCCATCCACTCCCTTCTTTAGTGCATTCCACTGGTATTCTTTTACCAGTTGAGTGCCTACTTAACCCATCTCCTTTTCTTCCATTTTTATCCCTCATTCCTGTATAGAGATGGATCTGTCATCTAACCTACAACATTCCCCTTTGTCTGTGAGGTCCTTCATTGTCTCTTCTATTGCTTGAATTGACATATCTTTATTCCTTTGAGTTCTGAAATAAATAAAATCCCAAGTTTTCATCTGTCTTTTCTGCAGTGCTAAGAATCACCTTTTACCACATCTGGCCTTTGCCCCATTCTTTCTCACCCCAGTGGAGGATAATGTCTTGGTCTCCCAAACTGCTGTGCTTCACTCGACAAGACAGGCCAGACGCCTCCCCAGCTGCCACATCCAGGGTTACTCGGAGATACCACGTCCTATCAGCATTGGGAAGGAGGTCACGTGGCTGGGTACGAGGCTGCTCCTGGTCACCTCGCATCCACATCACCCACACAGGCTTTGGGTAGAAGCCAGATACATGGCACACCAGCAGCAGACGGCCAGGCCCAGGACTGGGACCGCTGGACAGCCAGGCCTCAGGCTTCACTGCAGGAGACAAGAAAGATATTCAGAAAAGTCCTGTAATATACGAGGTTCAGATAGCCACATCAATTCAGTTACATACAACTTGCCTACCTCTTGGTGGCTACTTATTTTCCTAAAATTGAGAGCACTGTTTGGAAAGTGTGATTATAGAAAGGAAATACTTCAGGGAGGGAAGAGGACTGACCTTTCTGCTGGATATCTGCTTTTCCTGCATCCAGTAGACCGAGAAGGAAACGTGGGCAGGTGTCACTGAGGATTCTGTGCACTGTTTCTGTGAGACCTACTAACAGATTAAGAAGTCTGCAGACATCCTTGGCTCTACTTCCACCTTGTGGAGACGGCACCCACGATTTGTTTTGAAAGCTCAGGAGGTCTGTTCCTTGATAAGCTTTCCGCAGGAAGCCTACTGATGCCTTCCCAGAGTGCAGCTCACAGCCTACATCATACTGCAAGACAAAGGGATCTGGAGAAGAGGGATGGTGAATTAGAAGAAAGAGTCACAGAAAACAATGAGATAGAATAAGTAGAAGGAAGACACAGCAGAGGCAGAAAGGAGACATTTGGGAGATTTGAGGGAATGGAACAAAGCTAGGTTTGAACAGAAGTGCTGAAGAAGAGGAATTTGTGGGAATCAGAGGGGGTACAAACCAATGAATGAAAGGAAGAACTGGAGAATTTGTTCAAAGAAGGCGATATGAATAATCTGGGCAAAAAATAAAAAGGCTTACTGTGACAACTGGGGTTAAAATAATGTAGGGTGAACCAAATGCAATAGGTTACAACATATCTATAGACAGAGACAGCTGAAGAGAGTGAGTAGGAAATAAAGATGACATTTAAGAAAATAGTTAGGATGTCTAGAAAAGGGTGAACAAAGGACTCCTCTAAAGGAAAATAATAAATCACAACCCTGCAATTACTGAGATAGGAGAACATAAGTTGCACATGACTTGAAGTATTTAAAGATCAGGATACCAGGATATCAGGATACAACTCATAGTCCCTGTCTGATAGTTTGTGTTGTTTGTGTTGTTTCTGCTGGAGAAAGGGGAATTAGAATTAGAAGAGAGTGAAGTTGGTTTCCTGGAGGAATAAGAAAATCATTCAGACACCTTCACCCACTGATCTTTCCATTTACCCACTGAGGGAACCGAACTTACATTCATACTTCAATTGTCTGGCAAAGTTGTGAATTTCCATAATGTATCTACTGTAGTACGAATGGAAGAATGTTTCAAATTCTGTGAGCTCCTTGTTGCTGAAGTTACCCCTGGACCAAGGCCACAGGTAAACGATGGTGCCAGAGACATCTTCCCGGCGATGAGTCTCCAAGTCTCCCAACCATCCTGAGCCCAGACTATGTACACAGGAACGGTTATAAAAACATAAAGTCTGTGTGACTTGGAAGGAGACAGGCTCTTCCAACCCTGTGACAATAAAACAGATTGAATTAAAGGAAAGAGCATTGGAAAAGAGATAGACTTGAAAAAGAAAGGTGGAAGCATTGGAGCAATTCAGAATCTGAAGTAACTATGATTCAGTCACAGCTAATGTGAGTAAACATTTTCTTGCTATAAGTTCCCTTGCTCTAATACTATCTTTCAAAAGAACACAGGGACCTAGAGTCAAGGAAAGTCAGAACAGAACCAGCCTGGATGGCTTGCTATTCAGGCATATGCTGAGGAAGTCACCAGCACTTAAACAGACGTACACACACACACACACACAGGGACATACACACCAACCCACTTGAACCCAACTGGGCAGTTGGAAAAGTTCTTACCAACTTTGTTGTCACTGCCAGGGAGCAGGGCAGCCAGCAATGGAAGAAACAGAAACAGCATTTCACTTGCAGATGTTATTTCTATCAAATAAGTTCTTCTTTGATTTTTCTTCTAAATAAACCTATACCGCATGTCTCTCTTCTCACTTCCTCCTCCTCCGAGAGCACACACAAGCTTCCCGTGTCTGCAGTTGTGAAAATCTGCTCTGTCCCAAAATTCTCAGCTTCCTACTCAGTCTTTCATTTCCCCTCTGATTTTGATCTTCCTCTGCCTTCTATATTCTCTCCTCCTCATCAGCTTCCATGCTGTTCAATGTTCCCTATTTTACCTGCTAGGGACCAAGGCTTATGTGGAATTGGAAAGTCATGTTACCAATAGGAATATCTATGTCCTCATTCATGAAATAAAAGTGTAAAACTAAATGGCTTCCCATACACTGCTTAATGTTCCATGTCCCCACTCTTTTCTGTCACCCTATCACCCTTTTAAATTATTATCTCATATATTCTCTTCCCTGTGTCATCCTCCACCTACCATTCTCTTATCTCTGAACTATTCCAAGTTTCTGCATTTTTTTAAATCTCCTACAATTACCTTATGCAACATTATAAACTGCATGTATGCCGCCACCAATTTTAGAGAACACAAACATCGAAACACACAGAGCAAAACTTCTGTTTGGCTGGTTGTGATGCATATTCATTCACCAGAGGCATGTACCCCCTGCTGGGAGCCGACTGTTGGCTATACTTGTGAAGATACAGTGTTTGACAGGACAATCACTTCGCTTAAGAAAACTATTTTACTTAGAAAAAAAAAAAAACACCAAAAACTGTAATTGTATACTAATTGAATTATAATTAGAAGCTCTCTAAATAAAAAAATTTCTTGAAGCAATATTTTAATGTTTGTCCACTTAGATTCTTTAGTTCAAAGGCTGGTGCAGGGTTTTAGTTCTATATTTTTCTTTTATACGTCTCCACGCAATAGAGTGTCTGGCAAGTGATAAGGGCTCAGAAAGCACATGTTCAGTGTATGAAAAAATTCAGTCAATGCACCTAAATACTATTTTTAATCATAGAAGATATAATCAGCATAAAATGGTTTGAGGCTGTTATGAAAGTTACTTAAAACCCTTCAAAATGGGGTTGGTGCTATGGCGTAATGGATAAAGCTGATACCTACAGTGACAGCTTCCCATATAAGCATTGGTTTGTGTCCTGGTTGCTCCACTTCTAATGCACCTGGGATGACAGGGCAGGATGGCCCAAGTCCCTGAACCCTGCATCCATGTGGGAGACCCAGATGAAGCTCTTGGCTTGCAACCATTTAGGGAGTGAACCAGTGAATGGAGGCTCACGCGCGCTCTCTCTCTCTTGCTCTCTTATCTTTTTCTCTCCCTCTGCCTCTGTCTCTCCTTCTCTGTAACTCTTTCAAATAAATAAGTAAATCTTTAAAGATCCTTCATAATAAAATGGTAACCATATTCAATTTTGTTTAGAGTAAGAGCACATATTGCTAATCATGAAATTTACAGAGTTCTGCCATGAATTACCTATTAATTACAGAAGACACGGCTCAGACCTTGTGAGACATGAAGCAAATGCAGCATTTTGGAATTGTTTACCTCGAATCCCCTGCTTATTGGTCCTACTCGAATGTCCCACAGTGGTCTTGTCCTAAGCTAGGCTCACATTCCTCTTTCATGATGCTTATGACTATTTAAGGGCTCTTAAGTTCTTGTTAATGCTTTCAAAACATGATCACTATAAATGTGTTTTGGCTAATTTCTGTTATTTTTTAAGATTACAACAAAACAAACTATCTAAAGAGAACTTAGTAAAGAGAATTTGTGAATAGTCAAAATTAGAATGAAAAACTGGAAGGCACTTCTTTCTTGCAATTTGAAAAACTTAGATAATCAAAATCACAACTTCTCTTGAATCCATCAGAGACTTAAAGTATCGGAACAATCAGGTAGCCCAAATCCAAGGAAAGAGGATCGCTCCAAGGAGAAACAGGTTGCAAACTCTCATTGATCTGGGACAGAAGCCAGATGCTACACAAGCAAGGAGAATTCAAATAAAATTGTTAACCAGTTACTAAAGTCTGGATGAGTGCACAGGAGTCCAGAGAAGCACAAACACAAGGCAAATTCACATCAATCTCTGTGCTCTTTCCCATAGACCTCACTGAGGGCCTTTGAGAGATTGCGGTCAGGGATAGGATAAATCCTCTCTCATGGTGAGCACCCAAGGTGAGACAGCAGCTAGTACACAGGAAAAAAAAGGCAGTCCCAGTTACATAGATAGTATTTTTTTTTTGTTTTCATAATGGAAAATAGGGAGAACTAACTTAGAGAGGGAAAGACAAAAAGACCTGCCGACCTCAGGACACAGGTTAAAAACCGAATTCCACTCAGTGGAAAGAAAGCAATGGGAAGGGGCAGTGAAACATCTGGGTGCTACAGTATTCAGATCCCAAACTGGCTGGTGCTATAATATTACAGGTCTAAAACTGTGGCAAAGGCAGGGGTAGTTACAGAGTCCAGCATCCAAAAGCTCAAAAACAAGTCATCTGCCAGAGGATGGCACTGAATCTATATAAAATGCAATACTCCTGCTCCCTCTCCCAAGCAGGGTAGCAAAGATCGAGTCACAAGAGCAGTCCACAGCTGGAGGCCACACAATAGCATGGTTATTAATCCACTTGGGACACACCACAAAGGAAACCCCAAAACCTGATCATGACCCAGACATTAACAAAATCCTTCTGACAGATCAATCCCACCCTATACTTCTTTATCTCTCTGCCTTTCAAATAAAAATAAATGTAAATAATTTTAAAAGACACATAGTACATGCTAATTTTAGACAAATTGAGATAAGAAGGAGTACCAGAGATAAAGAAGAAATTTTGTAATGATAAAGGAATCAATTAACTAGGATAATAAAACTGTCCTAGAAATATATTCATCTGAAAAGACAACACTGAAATGAAACAAAAACAGAAAGAATAAACAGGCATATCCAAAATTATTGAAGATTTCCAAACTTCATTTTCAACTATCAGTAGAACATAAAATCAATAAGGATTAATTTTGACAGCACTCAGCCAATACATGACATGGAGAACTCTTCATCCAACAATTAAAGATAGAGACAAGCATACACATACTATTTTCAAGTATACAAAAATGTTACCAATAATAGACCATAATTGGACAATTAAAAGTAATCTTGGAGAACATAGTAGGCTAAGCCTCAGCCCGTAGTGCTGGCATCCCAGATGGGCACCAATTCATATCCCAGCTGCTACTCTGCTGATCCAGCTCCCAGATAATAGCCTGGGAATGCAGTGAAAGATGGCCCAAGTACTTGGGTCCTGCATTTATCTGGGAAAGCAGAGGAAGCTCCTGGCTCCTGGCTGCAGATGGGCCCTGCTCTGGCCTCTACAGCTTTTGGGGAGTGAACCTGTAGATGGAAGACCTTTCTCTCTCTCTCTGCCTGTAACTCTTTCTTTCAAATAAATAAATAAAATCTTTAAAAATAATTCCAGTTCAAGACCCAGCTGTTCAGTTCCAATCCAATTCCCTGCTAATGTGCATGGAAAAGCAACAAATGATAACCAAGGTGCTTAGGCCCCTGCCACCCATGTGGGGGACTAGAATGCAGTTCCCGATTCCTGACTTTTGCCTAGCCTCTGGAGAGTGAAACTGCAACTGGAAGTGCTCTTTCTCTCTGCTTCTCCCTCTCTATTATTTTGCTTTTCAACAACAACAACAACAAAATCAAAAAAAAAAAAAAAAAAAAAAAAAAAAAAAAAAAAAAAAAAAAAAAAAAAACACACCAGCAACCTGGAGTGAGTTCCTCCATGGTCCATGGTGAGGCACAGAGCTAGGTAAGATGTAACAGCATATGACCAAAAACCAGTGACTGTAGACAAAGGCATCTGGTTCCAACCCAGTCTCAGGAATAGGCCTATGGGAAGAGGCTTAGCTTTTAAGGCACTCTCTCCTAGTTCATTCTGAACAACAGACCAACTCAAGAATTGGGATCCATGTGGAGTTGTGGCAAAATTTTGTGCTGAAAAAGTAAAACACACCAACTACAGACTCATGGCAAACCTGGACTTCTGGCATCTTCTAGTCTGAAGTAGTGGTGGTATTCACAGCCTCAGAGAAAATAAACAGCCTGTTTAGAATTTCTGGAAGGACAAATGCCACCTGAGTAGACTGTTTTCCAAAGAAGAAATGGAAAGGATCAAGAAATATGTGAAACAATGGACAATGCACAATATCTTGTGCCATCAGGCAAATACAAAGTAAAATCACACGAAGATATCACCTCATCTGTGTTAGAGTAGCTGTTAAAAACACAGAAAATAACAAATGCTGATAAGGGTATACAGAAGCAGAAACTCTTAAACACTGTTGTTGGGCATATAAATTAATGTAAACATTGTTAAAAACAGTTTTAAGATTTCTTTTTGTTTGTTTGTTTTTAATTTATTTAACAGGTAGAGTTATAGACAGTGAGAAAGAGAGACAGAGAGAAAGGTCTTTCTTCCATTGGTTCACTCCCCAGATGGCCGCCATAGCCAGTGCTGCACCAATCCGAAGCCAGGAGTCAGGTGCCTCCTCTCGGTCTCCCATGCGGACACAGGGGCCCAAGCACTTGGGCCATCCTCCACTGCCCTCCCGGGCCACAGCAGAGAACTGGACTGGAAAAGGAGCAACCAGGACTAGAACCCAGAGCCTATAGAGTATGCTGGTGCCGCAGGAGGAGGTAGGATTAACCAAATGAGCCACAGTGCTGGCACCTGGAGATTTCTTTTAAAAACTGGAAATATAACTGCCCTAAGATCCAGAAGTCCCACTACTAGATATATATTCAAAAGAGATGAAATCCCTGTATCAAAGAGCTGGCATCATGGCACAGTAGATTAAGCTACCACCTGCAATGCCAGCATCCTGTAGGAACACCAGTTTGAGTACCAACTACTCCACTTCTGATCCAGTTCCCTACTAATGTACCTGGGAAAACAGCAAAACATGGCCCAGTACTTGGGTCCCTGCCACCTTATGGGAGATGCAGATGGAGTTCTAGGCTCTTGACTTTAGTCTGAACCAGCTCTGGCTGTTATGGCCATTTAGGAAATGAACCAGCGGGTAGAATATCAAGTTCTCCCTCTCTCCCACACTCAGTAACTCTGCCTTTCAAATAAATGAAATAAATCTTCAAAAAAGATATAACTGCTCCATCATGTTTATTGCAGCACTGTTCATAATATCCAATATATGGAATTAAATAAGATGGATAAAGAAAATGTAGTGGATATACACAAAATACTTTCTGCCATAAAAAAGGAATGCAAAACTGTCATTTACAGGCAAATGTATTGACCTAAAGGACTTTATGTTAAGTGAAATAAGACAGATGCAATGCCAGCATCCCTTATGGGTTCCAATTTATCCCAGCTGCCCATGAAGGATTCAGTTCAGCAAAAGGAAAACACAACTTAATACATATTCACCCAGTATCACAGCTTATAATAAAATGCTAATAGGCCTAAGCAAAGGGTAGTCTTCTATACAATAATGATAAAGGACTTTAGGGGCTAGAGTTCCAGCACAGAAGGCTGAACTGCAGCTTGCGGTGCTGGCTTTCCATATTGGAGCCCCAGTTGCTTTGTTTCCAGTCAGATTCCTTGCTTATGTGCCTAGGAAAGCAATGGAAGACAGTTGAAGCATTTTGGGTCCTGCAACCCACATGGAAGATCCAGATAGAGTTCTGGACTGCTGGCTTTGGCTTGGCCAGTCACAGCCATTATGGCCATTTAGGGATTAAACAGTAGAATGGAGGATCTCTTCCTGCCCCTTCCTCTTTCTGTCACACTGCCTTAATACAAATGGCTAAGTTTACTACCTTCTCAAGGGGCGGTCTAGTGAAAAAGGGAAGTACCAGATTCCCTGGAACACCTGGTGCACCCTGACTGGATGAGGTCTAATCAGGATATATTCTCTTCACCATTTTTTTTTTAATTCTGGGGTTTCCTCCACCACACCAACAGAAATATTAACCTCCTTACCAGAGAAACCCACTGTCTCCCCAAAACCACATTTCTCTTCTTGGGTTTCTCATTTCCTTTCTTGTGTTGGTCAAGATTTCTCTGACATTTGTTGAATTCCAGATGGTTTCCCGTCATCTCTTCATGTGCTTCTGCCCTCTCCCAGCAAATTTCCTGCAGTAAAAGGAGCTCCAGACTAAGAGTCAAGTGAACTCCTATGTGGGACACCAGTTGGGGACATTAAATTGGAGAGATTCTATCATATTTCTGGCCTCAGCTTCTTTATTAAAAATGTAGCGAAAAAGAAATATTCTGGCTCTACAAATCTTCATGTCCTGCTGTGCTCCCATTCTTTCCCAGCCGTGTGATATTCTCTTTCTCATTCTGATTCTCTCTCCTTCTTTCTCATTCTTTCATGTCCTGGCTGCCATTTACCCACTTAAAGTTTCTCTCAACTCCCAGAACCACCTCTCCCATTTCCTCCGTCTCCACATCCATTCCATCTAATTTCAACACTTGCTCCTTGACTCACCTTGCAAGTATTGTTAGGGTCGAGAAATGTCCACCACCCCATGAACGACTCCAAGAGACCTCTCATGCAATTTGCAAGGGGTTTATTGAACCAGCATGCTGAGGCTCTCTGAACACGAAGGAACAGAGCCACACCGAGAAGCCAAAGGTCAGGGTTTTTATAGGGTTTTCAGAGACATTCCACATGGTACCATTTAGCGAATCACCTCACATCACAGGGAAATCATTAGCAAATTAACTCACATTGCAGGAAACTCAAAACACGTGCAGGGAATTCACAGGATCTCAGTAGCAGGAATGACAGGTGAGGCAAGGGTTACAACAGCTTTGGCCCCTCATCACACAGGTGAAAGATAAGGTACCAAAACTATACAAACCCCGCCCCATGGGGTTTCAGCTTTGAAAGGAGGTTTAGGCCTGCAATTTTAATTCTTTCAGTATGAACTATGTCTTTATCACATGCTCCTTAGAATCCTCTGTGTAAAAATATAAAACTCAACCTTAGATTCTATATCTCTCAACATTGTACACTATATTACTTGAAACTGAAAAGGTATCATAAAACATTTTACTTCCACTGTATTGTCCTTCTCCCTCCTCCTGGTTGACACATCACTGCACAAAGAGGAGTCCCAGGGCCCATAGCTCCCACAAAGAGAAAAGAGATCAGGAGAAACAGACATCAGCTTGCATGGAAATCTAAGGATCTAAGGTACTTCCCAGGAAGTGCTCCTGTTAGAGTCGACCGCCCGAAAAACGTCACCAAGAGACACGTCTCTTATGCAAACAGCATGGGGGAGCTTTATTGATTATCCAGCATGCTGGGGCTGCCTGATCATACAAAAGCAGAGCAGCCCCGAATAACCAAAGGTTAGGGTTTATAAAGGCAAAAACTGCAAAATCGGGAGGGGGGAGAGAATACATGGTTGCTAAGCAGTTGTTAATATCTTATAATCAGCAATTATGATCTTAAGACATAGACAAATCACATTTTCATTATTAGCTCAGGTAACCCAGGTGTAACCTTTTTGTTTTTAAGCTTGAGCAATCATACTAGGGGGTTTTTGTGCATTGCCAAGGGTGATGTAGTGCACTGCTATTGTCCGACTATTTGAGATTATAGTTTCAGACCAGAGTCTCACGGTGCGGGGGGGCGGGGGGGTTTGCTTTCCCGGAATGCAGTCTCAAGTGCTCCAAAATGGAGTCCCTACTGTCAAGGTGCTACTTTACTCTGTCTTATTTTTACAGCTGCACCAGGAAGGTTTAAACCTGTAAGCTTAAGCTTAACTTTTTATACCCGCACATATACAATTTTAACTCTTCACTCCATTTATTGATTCACAAAAAATATGGGGTAGGAGCATTGAGCATTGTGGCACAGCAGATTAAGCTTCAGCTTGGGATGTCTGTTTCTCATATCTGAGTGCTGATTCCAGTCTCAGGTACTTTGCTTCTAATGCAGCTTCCTGCTAATGCAACAGGAAAGGAAGCAAATGATGACACAAGTGCTTGGGTTCCTACCACCCATATCGGGGACCTGGGTATGAGTCTGGGCTCCTGGCATTGGATTGACCCACCCCTGACTATTGCAGGCAATGGGGAGTGAGTCAACGGACTGGTTGATCCTTCTCTGCCTCTCCCTCAATCTCTGTGGCTGTGTCTTTCAAGTAAATATTTTTTTAGAGAAAGGAACAACACAACAACAACAACAAACAGATAGGACTCTGATAAAAGCCTGCTCTTTTTAACGAAGACACAGCAGAACTTTATCAGAGATCCCAGCTAATGATATAGCCAATCTGCAAAGCTAATCTGGTCATTCTCAGAAAAAGTTGGAAGCTCTAATTTGCTTGAATAGCTAGATAGCCAGACTAAAGATCTAGCATTTTCTACAATCCTGAAACATCCAGGGAGGTCCAAGAACATCCCTCCCCCAACACACATAGAACTCTGACAGCTAGCTGGCCACATCTGAGAGCCAAAACAGTGCTTGCTACTACAATTATAAAGTTCATCCCCAAATTCCAAACAGGGAGGGACACAAAGGAAGCACACTTGTTCTGCCACAACTGAGAGATTAAATAGCATTTCCTGCCATTGAAAAGGCCACTTTCTACACCCTCCCTCAGGGTGGGATAAGACCAAGTCTTTATAGTAAAAAGTAGTCAAGTAGGCAGGTACTTTAAACTGTAATCCCCCCAGTGCCACAAAGACCATCGAAAGACCCATCTAAGAACAGACAGCACCAAAGCTACAAATTACAACAAATATCAGGAAAAATTCTGTCACATGAGGGAGTTTAAAAAGTACTCCCTGTGGCCTCAAATATCACCTCCAGATCCCGCTCAGGGAGAGAAAAAGTGCCCCACAGAGCAAAGAAACACACACTGAAGCCCAGTCAAATCAAAGACAAGGGCGGTACCTACCAGGTGGATCAATGTTATTGTCTCAATCAGTGGTCTTAACAGAGACCATCACAAAGTCAGTTTCATACCAAAATGCAGAAGAAAGGCAGTAGTACAGCCATCTGAGAACATAAAAGCAAATGATGCCTGGTGAGGGTCATTATAAGCTCACCCAGCCAGAATTATGGCTAGTACAGACAGCAAAGTTCTGTCACTCTTCCACAAAATATGTAAAAGCCAGAAAAGGTGGCTGACTCTAGAAATGCATAACCACAAATTCAAGAACACAAAGATTACAAAGACTCAAGAAATCATAACATGAATATCCAACAAAGCTCCAAGAATGATCCCCTGGGCCAGGTGCCCTGGCTTAGCAGGGAAAGTCGCTTCCTGCAGTGCCGGCATCCCGTATGGGTGCCAGTTCAAGTCCTGTCTGCTCCACTTCTAATCCAGCTCTCTGCTATGATCTGGGAAAGTAGTATAAGATGGCCCAAGCCCTTGGGCCCCTGCACCCATGTGGGAGACCCGGAAGAATTTCCTGGCTCCTGGCTGTGAATGGGCACATCTCTAGCCTTTGCCATCATTTGGGGAGTGAACAAGCAGATAGAAGGTCTCTCTCTCCCTCTCTCTGCCTTTGCCTCTCTGTAAATCTGCCTTTCAAATAAATAAATAAATCTTAAAAACAAACAAACAAACAAAAGAATAGTCCCCAAAGAAGGAGATACAGGTGAAATATCAAAAATGGTGTAATCAATTCTTTTAAAATTCAGTTAACTCAAAGTGTTAATATAGGGCCAGCGCTGTGGCACAGTAGGTTAATGCCCTGGCCTGAAGCACCAGCATCCCATATGGGCTCCAGTTCAAGACCCAGCTGCTCCATTTCCAATCCTGCTCTCTGTTATGGCCTGGGAAAGCAGCAGAAGATGGCCCAAGTCCTTGGGCCCCTGCACCCACATGGGAGACACAGAAGAAGCTCCTGGTTCCTGGCTTCAGATTGGTGCAGCTCAGGCAATTGCAGCTCTTTCAAATAAACAAATAAATCTTTAAAAATAAAATGTGTTAATAAAAGTTTTTTGCCTTGCATTTAGATATGGGACCCAAGCCAATCAGGGCGATAGGATTAGATTGATTAGATTCATGAGCTGGAGCCCACACCCCTCCTTGCCCCTATTTAATCGCACCTGTAATCCACCCACCTGCCAATCAGAGCAAATAACTACTCCCCTTTTAGAGGTAAATAAGAGGCTGGGGAGCTGCTGGCCCTGCTCTTCTTCATGCCTCTTGCAAGCCGCCCATTGTTGCTGCTACTCCTGCCCACATGGCTCCTCTGCACGCCTCTGGCCTGCAGACGCCTGCATGTGGTCCCTGGTCTGCCCTCTGAGCTTCTGGTAAGGAATTTCCCACTTACCCTTCTTAGTCCCCCCTCCCTTAATACAGCCCTTGCATTCCTGTGTATTTCTCACACTCTCTAAATAAATAGTAAATCTTACCATGTTCCTTTGAGCCAGTATTTTTGGAGCAAGGGCCCCAAAACTATTAATTTTAATGCATGTTACCCAAAAACATAATTATCCAGTCAGAAGTATAAAAAGAAAGAAAAAGAATTTAAAAGCCTGTGGGAAATAGGAAACACTATCAAGTATATAATCTATGCATGATAGGAATTTTTAAAGGTGAGGAAAGAGAAATTGAACCAAAGACATTATTTTAAAAATATTTGATGAGGGGTCGCAGCCGTGGCGCAGTAGGTTAATCTGCTGGCAGTGCAGGCATCCCATATGGGCGGCAGTTGTAGTCCTGGCTGCTTCTCTTCCAATCCAGCTCTCAGATGTGGCCTGGGAAGGCAGTGGAGGATGGCCCAAGTGCTTGGGCCCTACACTCACATGAAAGACTGGAAGGAAACTCCTGGCTCCTGTCTTTGGTTTGGCGCAGCTCCGGGTGTTGTGGCCTTTTGGGGAGTGAACTAACAGAGGGAGGACCTTTCTCTCTGTATCTTCCTCTCACTGTCTGTAACTCTACCTGTCAAATAAATAAATAAATCTTTAAAAAATATGGATAAAACTGTCCCTCATGTAAAGGGAAAGAAAGCCAACATCCAAGCACAGGAGGTACACAGATCTGCAACCAGAAACAACCTGAAGAGGAGTTCACCCTGACACAGAAGAATGCAGCTGTTAAAATTCAAACACATAGAAAAAAAATGCTAAGAGCATCAAGATATAGTAAACACATCACATATAAAGAAGTCCAATATGACTATCTGTAAACTTCTCAACCAAACTCTATAGTCCCAAAAGAAGTAAGATGATACATTCAAAGAACTGAAATAATAAAGTGTCAAACTGATATCGCTCAGAGGCAAAAATAACAAGCTAACATAATAAAATCCCACTAAGCAGCGAAATTAACAAAGTAACATAATAAAATCCTGCTCAGAGGTGAAAATGACAAACTAAAATTATAAAATCCCACTCAGAGGCAATATACATCTCTCTATTATTCAGGCATGTAGCGTGTGGTGGGCCATGGGGGCCGCCATCTTGGGGCGGAGTCTGTTGCCCATCTTCCTCTGAGGGCAGAAGTTCCCATGGTGGATCGCCATCTTGGGGCGGAAGTCCCCTCCTCCACGACAGGAAGTAGAGTGTCTGTCATATTTAAAGCTCTTCCTCTCTGACGCTAACATGTTTCTAAGCAACCACACCAGTTCTCCAACTCGAAATTAGCGATTGAAAGCTTGTATGATACGGCCCAGGGACAAAGAGAAATCTTTCAGAACTTGTTTAGCTGCTGGTACTAGTTAAAAACTCAACCTTAGAAAAGCATATAAATTGTCTTTGAAACACACTACAACCAGTCTGCAATCCTTAGGAGTTTGTCCTCTGTGCAAATCTGTTTCATCTCTCTATTAAATTGCACTAGCAGTGACACCAAAGTCCTTAAAGCCAGAAAGCACAAAAAAGAACCAATCCATGACTTCCTTTTTGAAAGCTACAAGCAAAAACAAAAGAGAAAAAATCTCACTGGTCTTTTGCGTGAGTGAGCGGCTCTTTGACCCGAAGGGCAGGGTGACTCTGGTCTCATGCTACGTGGTCAACAATTGCACTAGGCTCCTCTCCCTGCACCAATCTCAGCCCGCTTTGAGCGTATTATGGCTGCCGCCTTAATACTCCAAGCCGGTGCACTGGCCACCCGGGTAGGCTGCCAAGCACGCTTGCAGGGTAGGGCTTGTTCCAGCTACAAGCTGAGCTTCCTCCAGTCGATCCGACACAAACAGCCTTGGGCCCTCACCCCAACAGGTTCTGTGTGCCACTTGTGCTGGGCTCCTAATCTCTAATGCAGAGCAGGGCTAGCACAAGCTGCGAGTGGAGGCACAGCTCCCTGCGGGTCACCCTGCAGTGGACCCGAAACCGAGAGGCCAGATCCAGGGCACCCACAGAGCCCACATCTGGTACTGAGCCTGGGTCCATTTCATACTACAGGTTTGGCCACCCTATCCTTGCCTTGCAGCCAGCACCAGGGCCGAAGAGAGCAACGCGCCCTTCCCCTTCGAAGTCCCTGTGCATCCCCACCAGGACTGGTGCTTTGGGGCCCTGAGTTCCTGCGGTTGGGCACACAGGGAAAGCACCAACCCAGAGCGGGGAAGGGAAGGGTGCAGGCAGAAAGATAGGGTCAGAAACCACAGGAAGTCCACTCCCACCATGCTGCCTATGTTTTAAAATCTCTTAAGAATTCCATATGTTGTAAGTCCCATCTGGGTCAGAATTTGGCCCCCTAAAATATGCATCAAAATGTGGCCCCTGAAAGTTCCCCAAAAGTCCCATCTGGGGTGCCACATATGTTATTGGAATTTGGGGTGTCATAGGATATCACCATATGCTTATTAATAAATCCCCAATAGTAATAAACCCAAGTGCTTAAAATTTAGAGAAGAATTCTAAATATCGGCATAGATGAATGAGGCAGCATGTTACATTTTAAACTTTTATATATTGTGAAAGATGCATAGGAGAGTGAGGGCTTTATCTATGACAGGTAGATCTGGGTTCATACCAATTACCAGGAAGCAGTCACCGAGAAGAGCATGTAGGCCAGGAAGTCTAAGCGGTTTGGCCCAAAGGCTACATGGCCTGAAGGCACAGGGCTACAGCCAGCCCCCTACTGGCAAGAGGCCAGGACAATGAAAAAGGGGGAAAAGGGCACACACCCTATCCCGAGCTTTTAATCCACTTTCGAATGGGAGTGGTTAATTAACCTGATTGGCCAGTGGGTACTCAGGTGTGGCCAGGTAGGAGCATAGGTCACACGGAGGCATGGCGAAGGCGTGGTCTTCCAGCTCCCAAACTTAATCAATTTTAACCTGTATGCCTACCTACTTCAAAGCCAGAATACTTGACACAGTAAAGCTACCTTAAAAATATAAGGAAGATAAAGATTTTAGCAAAGAAAAGCTGAGAAAAATTCATTAACATCAGTCCTGTCTTATAAGAAGTGCTAAAGGGAGTTATTCAAGCCAAAATAAAAGAACAACAATGTGTAATGCAAAAACATCTGGACAAATGAGATCCACAGGAAAAACTATTATTCGTGGAATTCCTGTTAATAACGTTCTTTCTCAACAAGACCTTTCTGATGTATAAAAATGCTATGGATTTTTGTGTACTGACTTTTTTTTGTTATTTGTCAGGTAGAGTTACAGACAGTGAGAGAGAGAGACAGAGAGAAAGGTCTCCCTTCCGTTGGTTCACTCCCCAAATGGGTGCAACGACCGGAACAGTGCTGATCTGAAGCCAGGACCCAGGTGCTTCCTCCTGGTTTCCCATGCGGGTGCAGGGGCCCATCCTCCACTGCCTTCCCAGGCGACAGCAGAGAGCTGGACTGGAAGAGGAGCAACTGGGACTAGAACCGGTACCCATATGGAATGCCAGTGCCGCAGGCAAAGCATTAACCTAGTGCGCCATGGTGCCAGCCGCCATTGTGTACTGATTTTGTTTCCTGCATCTTTGCTGAATTCAACTGTCAGTTCAACAAGTCTCCTAGAGGAGTCATCTGCAAACAGGGAGAATTTGACTACCTTCTTTCTTATTTCTATGTCTTTTATTTCTTTCTCTTGCTTGATGGCTCTAGCTAAAATTTCTAGAACCACATTGAATAAAATTGGCAATATTTCCCAAATATTTGAAAGGAAGAATGACTTAATATGTCCCTTTTTAAAGAGTTTTGTATGACATCTTTAATAGATTACAACATTGTTTTGTGTCTGGGGATCCCAACTTGTGGCAATGTCACATTATATGTAGTCTTTGGGGAACAAAGCACAGCCAAGAAAGGCAACGAGTAAAAATGCTGATTAGCTTACTAGAATTGTTATCTTTCTAATACTGTTGGAAGAATAATTTTGAAATGTGGGACCTCTCAAAGATCTCCGGTTCTTGCTGGCCCGAACAAAACCATGTCTTATGAACAAATGGCCTAAAAGGGGCAAAAACATTAGAGATTTGGAGCCAGCGCCACGGCTCACGAGGCTAATCCTCCGCCTGCAGCACTGGCACCCCGCATTCTAGTCCCGGTTGGGGAGCCGGTTCTGTCCCGGTTGCTCCTCTTCCAGTCCAGCTCTCTGCTGTGGTCTGGGAGTGCAGTGGAGGATGGTCCAAGTGCTTGGGTCCTGCACCCACATGGGAGACCAGGAGAAGCACCTGGCTTTGGATTGGCACAACAAGCTGGCCTTAGCAGCCGTTTGGGGAGTGAACCAACAGATGGAAGACCTCTCTCTCTGTCTCTCTCACTGTCTGTCTCTGCCTTTCAAAAAAAAAATTAGAGATTCATTTATTTGCTAGAATATTTACAAAAGACATGTGTCACAATAACTATCTCATCAACCAGAGGTATCCAAAGAATAGAAACTTTTTTCTTTCGATTTGTGTTCTGCTTTTGAGAGAATGAATGGTGTATATGACATCCTCCAGAGATGACCAAAGGCTTCTTTTTTGCATAATTGTCCACTCACTGATTTCAACTTGTTTTAAATGCTACAGCGTATCTTCATCATTATTTTTATTGAGGCAAAAATTGCCCCATCTGGGATATTAGGATCCTTTTCAGCTCTTCTGTTTTGAATACTTTCAAAATACCTTTGTGATTAAACACATTATTGTTTTATAGTGTGGAAGTAGTCCCAGGCCATTGCAAAAAAAATTCCCAGATCACAGTAGGAATTATCCATTTCTCCAAGGCTTGTAGTCTCTTTTAGTATGAGAACATAATATCAAAAGTATTAATTGAGCACAAAGCTATTCTTGGATTCAAGGATCTCTGAGGTTGTTTTTGCTTTGATTTATTAAGAATCAATACCAACATGAGCTCTTAAGTATTTTCGATTCATGATTAGGACTATGGAGCTTTATTTGTCTAGCTCACATTTATATTTCTTTCTTTCCCAAAGAAAATTCTAGTTCCCAATGGATGAATTTCAGTCTGTGTTTATCTAATCCAGCAATGCTCACATGATGGTCCTAGAATAAAAATACAAACACTGCCATCACCAGTATGATGACTGAAAACAATTTAAGATTATTCTCTATGCTGTGATATGAGGGGTTGTCAAACATTTACATCAAGTAGAGTTAAAAAATAAAAATAAAAGTATAAACTTTATGTCTCAGCACAGACTTTCCAAACATCAAGATGTTATTCTAAGAAATGTCACCAGTCTTTTAACTCACCCCTAAAAAACTGAGAGTCCTGTGTAATTCACTATACAATACAGTTTTTACATCATCAGCTGAAGAAAAACAAAAGGCTTTTAAGGATATTCTGAGAGTAGGAAAGAAAAGATAATCATAAGCCTCCAAGTCAGAGAACAATGTGAGTGTCTAATGATTTCCCATCAACACCCTCCCAAAATTGCCCTTGCATGATGAGAAGAATGAAGAGTAACATTGTCTTGGTGGATAAGATCTCTTTATGCTAACTCTTTGGATGACTTTCTTGAAACACTGTCATAACACAGAGATGCTATCAATATATGGTCATACAAATAGTTAATAAGCAAAATGTCTTGAGCATCTCAAAAACTGTTACCACCACCAGTGCTCTTGACTAGTCCATTTTACTTTCAACTAAGTTATTTCCACCTCTAGGAAGCCACTGTACTGATTGTGCAATGAATTCAGGATTATACTGGTAAAAACATATTTCATCTAAATTCTAATTATTCATATAAATACTTAGAATGTTGATCCTAATTGTTTAAATTTCCATTGAATGCCCTGCTGAATTCTGACAATAACACAGATTAAACAGTTTTTGTGCTATGGAACAGAGATTTGCATCACTCGGATTTTTCAGTCAGAACTGTGTACACCAAGCATTGAGATGCGGACGATGTTAGATGTTGTTTCTGCGGTTAATTTTTCCCTCCTCAAGTTTGGCATGAACATGATTGAATTTTGTCTTGAAAACTGATGTGGATGTTCTGCTTCTGTGGCTTTCACCTACCTCATCTCATTCCTTCTTCAAGTGAGTTATCCGCTTGTTAACTGATGATCTGAGGAGCATTGTAAGCATAGGCTGTTCACTAAATATCACTGATTTTACCATTGGTCTATCCAAGTTTGCTGATAAATGTAATGTGTATTCTTGCTTTTTTTTCCAGAATTCATGATTCTCTGATAGGGACTTTTATGAAACTGATATCAGACCCTTCATAGTGCCTCAAACTAGAACCTGCTTAGACATGTCAAAACAAGTTAAAGCAACTTTATTTTGCTACAAAAAAAGAAGTGTATGCAGATTTATTTCATAACATAATTACCATAAAACTTTTGAAGAGCTCTCACATATTCCTCTTGACTGTATAAATTACTTCATTTTAATTAATTTGAATTAGTCTCCATCTCTGCAGTATTAAATCAATCTGAAAAGTAGAATTGCTCTTTTTTAGAGTTTTCTTTCCATTTTTGGAAACTGATGATTTTCTCAACTTAACATTTTATTATTTTTTGAAATAACATACTTTTAACTTACAATGTAGTCAAAGGATTATGTTCTATTAAGTAAAGAGATCAACTAATAAATAGTAAAGTTCACCAGGAAAATAGGAAATTGATATAAATAATAGTCACATGAAAAAATGTTCAACTTCACTCATATAAGGTAAATTTTAAGTCACAAAGCCATTAAAACAATCATAGCATATAATTCCTACAATTTATTAGACAAAGCCTGAAAATTGTATTTTTAGTAGAACTGATAGGCACAGGCATTTATTTTTGTATTTATTTATTTATTTATGCTCCCATATATGATGAGGAATATGTCACATTTGCCTTTCTGTCTTATTTCACTCAATATGATGTCCTCCAATTCCATCCACTTTTCTACCAATACTAGAATTTTATTTATTTATCCATTCATCTGATAATGATTACCAACCCGTTGATTCAGGAACAGTGCTTCTATAAACATGATGGTTCAAGTATCTCTTTGATGCAATCTGTTCATGACTTTTAGTATATATCCAGGAGTGGTGCTACTGGATCATATGGCAAATCTATTTCTAGTTTTTAAAGAACTCTCCATACTTTGGAAACTGATATTTTGCTTGCTTATTTGTAATTTCACAAAATGTCTCAATGGAACAGGGCTTTAAAATGGCAGAGGAAAGAGGCCAATATAATCTTTTCTCAAAGATCATTAATAAATATACTTTCCCAAGCAAACCATGTCAGAATTTTGGAAAATGACCAAAGACATACAAGAAATTGAGAAGTGTATTCAAAACTAATTGATACATAATAAGAATATAGTGGACTTCAGGGGAAGATGGTTGATACAGCAGTAAAGTGACTGCCTGGGATCCCCACATCTCTTATCAGAATGCCTGGTTCCAGTCCCAATGAAATCGTGATAAGCGCCCTAAAACATGACACTGGAATTTGACCCCTTAAAGTCCCCCCAAAAGTCCCATTTAGGGTGCCATATGATGTGTGGGACAGCCGCACCAGTTGAACAGAACCTAAGGGAGGGAGAGGGACTGAAAAGAGGGACAAGAGATCGCAGAGAATGGAGCCAAGACAACAAGGCTGATCAAGGCTCATTTATTCCAGTGTCTCAGTGGTATTTATACATAACTAGCACAAAGAAGCACAAAAGGTAACAACATATGTAAGCAACTTATCAGGGCTCTGGTAACACAGATAATTTTAACAAAGTGTTCTTGATTAACATCCTCCTTCAGGATGGGAGTATGTGACTTTCTTATCCCAAGAATTCCACAAGCTAAGACTGGCCTATATTTGTCCAAAGGCTGCCTACAATATGATGCCAGAATTTGGGGTGCCATATGCTATCACTGTGTACTTCTTAATAAATTCCCAATATTAATAAGCCTGTGTGGGTTATTGCCTAATATTCAGAGAAGAATTCTGAATACTGGCATAAATGAACAAGGCATCATGGTACATTTTAAGCTTTTATTCAGTGAGAGAAATGCACAGGAGAGTGAGGGCCCTGTCTAAAGGCAAGAGGTAAATCTGGGTTCATATGGAGTACCAGGAACCAGCCACATAGAGGAACATCTAGGCCAGTAAGCATGGAGTGGTTGGCCTGAAGGCCACACACCCTGAAGGCACAGGGCTGCAGCAAGCCCCATACTGGCAAGAGGCCAAGGAACAGAAGTGCGGACACACCGTGTCCCAGGCTTTTAATCCACTTTCAAAAGGGAGTGATTAATTAACCTGATTGGCTGGTGGGTGCTCAGGTATGGCCAGGTAGGGGCATGAGGTCACACAGGGCCACAGTGAAGGTGTGGTCTTCCAGCTCACAAACCTAATCAGTTTTAACCTGTATGCCTGCCTACATCGCCAGCTCCTCTGGTAATTGCATCCATATATTTGCCACTAAGCTATGTTGGCCCAGGAGTGGCTCTGGAAAAGCCAGGTTAAAAATTGGAAAGTGGAGAAAGAAAAGGAGGCAGGGAGGGAGGGAACGAAGGAAGGAGAAAAGAAATCATAATATATTTAAGAGGAAGAAATATCGGGAAGAGGCATTAGTGGCTACAAACTTTAGGACAGTCATAATTTGCAAAACTATTCCAAGAAGGCAGCAAAGAAAAAACATAGATAAAAATCAAATTATAGGACAAAATGAATTCATTTGAAAATTCCCAAACTAGAAATAAACTAAATGTCAAACTAAGACCAGATGGATAAAAGAAAAAATGAATAGTACATCCATTCATATAATTCTATTGAGCAATAGAAAGGAATAAGTAACCAATATGGTCATCACATAGGTTGCTTGCAACTATATGCTAAACATAAAAAGGCAAATGCAAATAATACCTCTAGTGTATTTTCATCTTAATGAATCATAGCAAAGGCAAATCTAAACATAAATGATATAAAGCTAATGAGGAGCTGCAAGATGCTGGGATTGGTGGTGGATTTGACTACAACTGTGTTTAAGGACATAGGGAATTCTGTATGTGGTCTTGTTGATGTGGGTGCTTATGTCACTGGAGGAAAGGAGGCCATGGGGTTCTTGTCTTCATGCAAGAAAGAATTCAGGCATGAGACAGAGAGCAGTGATGAGGCTTTATTGGGGATAGGGCATCCATCAGAATGGAAGGGACAGAGAGCGAGCACCCAGTCACTGGGCCCCGGGGAGAACAAGGCTACATGGTTGAAGGGAGAGAATACACCTGGGCAGGCCAGGCGGGTGGCTCAGCAGAGAGGCAGAGAGCTGAGAGAACAAAAATAAATGAAACTATGCCTTTAATCAGTATATAATCACATGGCTGGCAATTTCTCCTTCCAAGCAACACCAAGAAACAGCCAAACTATCCCAAATATTGAAATAAATGGAACTCTGCCAAACTCTTTATGTGAGGCCAGCATCACTGGGACACCAAAATCAAAGACACAATATAAAAGGAAAATTACAGACCAATATCTTTGATGGATGCAGTTGCAAATATTCTCAACAAAATATTAGTAAACCAAACCAACACTACATCAAAAAGATCATACAACACAATCAACTGAAATTTTATCCCGGGTACAAAAGTGAGTCAAAACTTGAAAATCAATAAATTCATAAATCATATCAACAGAATGATGACCAAAAATGGTAGAATCCTTTCAATAGATGCAGATAAAGCATTTGATCATATTCAATATCCATTCATGATCAAAAAAATTAGACATACAAGGAGTAAACTTCAAAAACATAAAAGCTATTTATGACAAATCAACAAACATTACTATTCTGATTGGTGCAAAGCTGAAAGCATTTCCCCTCATACCTGGAGTAAGACAAGGATTTTACTTTCACCACTTTTATACAATGTAGCATTGGAAGTATTAGCAAGAGCAATTATGTAGGAGAAAGAAATAAAGGGCATCAGAATTGGAAAGGAAGAAGTGAAAAGTATTCATGTTTGTAGATGATGTGATGTTGTACATGAAAAACATTAATCATACCACTTTTAGGTTGATTTCATATCTTTGCTATTGTGAATGGGACTTCTGCAAATGTAAGAGTGCAACTATCTCTTTTGTACACTGATTTTACTTTCTTCGGGTATTTTCCCAGAAGTGTGATAGCTGGGTCATATGGTGGATCCATTTTAATATTTTGAGGAATCTACATAATTTTTTTCATAATAGTTGTATGAATTTGCTTTCCCAACAGAGTATTATGATTATATTTTCACCACACCCTCACCAGCATTTATTGATTTTGGATAATAACCATTGCAACTAGATTCAGATAATACTTCATTATGGTTTTATTTGCATTTCAGTGATGGTTAATGAGCCAATTTTTATATATCTCTTGGTCATTAGTATTTATCTTTTGAAAAATATCTATTCATGTCCTTTGCCCTTTTATTAAATGGATTTTTTTTTCTGTTTTAATTGAATGTCTTGAACTCTTCATATATTCTGGAAATTAACCCTGTATCAGATGCACAGTTGGCATGTATTTACTCCCATACTGATATTTGTCTCTTCATTTTGTTATTTCCTTTGCTGTGCAGAAGGTTAATAGCTTGACATTAACGTTTCTTTAATTACCTGGGATTTGGGCGTCTTCCCCAGAATTTTGCCTAGTGTTTCCTAGGCAAATGTCCTGCAGTGTTACCCATGTGATTACCTCTGGGCGGTTGATAGTTTCAGATATTAAGTTTGGATTCTTGATGATAACCTCACAATGTGTCTTGAAATCTGTTATTTCATGCTTCCAGTTTACATTTTGTTGTTTAAAATAGCTTTGGCTATTTGAGATTTTTTTATGTGAATTTAGGATAATTTTTTTTGGTTCTGCATAGAAAATCAGTAAAATTTTGATGAAGACCGCACTGGGTCTGGAAATGGCTTTGGGTAGTAGGGATATTTTATATTAATTCTTCCAGTTCATGCTAATGGAAGAATTTCCATTGTGTGTGTATGTGTTTGTGTGTGTGTGTGTGTGTGTGTGTTTTCTCTAGTTCTTTAATTAGTATTTTGTCATTTTCATTGTAGAGGACTGCCCCACCCTTGGTGAAATTTACACCCAAGGTATTTAAATTTTTGTAGCTGTTATAAATGAGGCTGGTATTTTCAATCTCTCTCAGCTAGGTCATTTTGGGGATGTAATAATGCTATTGACTTTTGTGTGTTGATTTTGTATACTACATCATTACTGACTTGTCAATTCTACTAGTCTCTTAATAGAGTCTCTTGTTTCCCCCTACATAATCATACTGTCTGCAAACAGTGATACTTTGACTTGTTCCTTTTGAATTTGTATCCTCTTGATTTCTTTTTCTTGCCTAAGTGACTCTGGCTAAAACTTCTAGAACAATACTGAATAAAAGCAGTGACAGTAGACATCCTTGTCTGGTGATGGATCTTAGTCAAATGCTTCCAGGTTCTTATTCTTGGATATGATGTTAGCTGTGGACTTATAGCAATAGTTTTTTTAAAAAATTCATTCAGCCAGTCTGTTTCTTATAATTGAGGAATTAACCCATTTACATTCAAGGTCATCATTATTGTGTAATGACTTAGTTCAGCTACTTTTCCCTAAAGTTACTATTGTTTGTTTTGAATCTTTTTGTTCTTTTACTGGGGACTTACTGCCTTCACATTTTTCACATGATATCGACTTTGTTTCTGTATCTTTTTATGTAGTGCATCCTTTAGTATCATTTATAAGACTGATTGGGTGGCAATGAATTTTTTCAGATGGTGATGAATGTTCAATTTTTGTTTGTCATGAAAGAACTCTCCTTTATCTTCATTTATGAATGAAAGCTTCACAGGTAAAGTATTCTGTGTTGGAAGGGTTTTTTGTTGTTGTTGTTTGTTTGTTTCATAATCTGGACTGTTAGCTGTCCATTCTCTTCTGTCCTTTAGTGTTTCTGTTGAAAAATCTGTTGTCAATATGATGGGAGACCCTTTAAAAGTGACCTGTTGTTTTTCTCTTTCTGTTTTACCTTTGAAAATTTGACTACATTGTGGCTAGCATTGTGGTGCAGCAGGTTGGGACATCACTTGCAAAGCCAGCATACCTTATGAGCACCAGTTTGCATCCCAGCTGCTCTGCTTCCAATCCAGATCCCTGCTAATGCAGCTAGAAAAGTAAAGGAAGATGGCTAAGTTTTATGCCCCCTGTCACCATGTGGGGCACCTGGATGGAGTTCTGGGTTCCAGATTTGACCTGACCCAGCCCTGGCCTTTGCAGCCATTTGGGGTACGAACCAGCTGACAAGGTTTCTCTCTCTCTCTCTCTCTCTCTCTCTCTCTCAGATTTCAGATTTCTCACTCTCTTTCTCTCTACCCTTTCTTTCCCTCCTTCTCTCCCTCTCTCTGTAACTGCCTTTAAAATAAATAAGTAAATCATTTAATAATAAAGTGCAAATTTGACTATAATGTATTGTGATGATCTTTCCTATTTAGGTTTCTAATCACTTCCTGTATTTCAATGTCCGTATTTTTCTACAAATTGGGGAACTTTCTTGCTATTATTTCATTGAAACAGCTTTCTAAATCACTCCTTTTTTCTAATTCCTTCATAAATCCCCAAGGCTTTTATATTAGCAGAGGATATGAATATATATTTTTCAAAAGAATGAGTACTAATAGCCAAGAATTGTTTACAACAGTTTGTGTGCAACTGGAGGTCATAACAATAAACTAAATAGAACAGCCACAGAAAGCTAAGCATTGCATTCTCTGACTCATGGGGAAGTCCAAAAGTTGATTTCAATGATGCTGACTGGAGAACGAAGATTACCAGAAGCTGGAGAGTGTGGAGGTTAGGGCAAGGAGAAATAGCAAAGGCTGTTAAATGGGTAGGTGCTACATTATAATTAGATAGAAGGAAGAAGTTTTGGCATTCTATTACACAGTAGAATAACTGTAGATAACAATAACATGCCATAACACTTTTTATATAAAACTAAAGAATTTTGAATATTTTCACTATAAAGAAAATTTAAATGTTTAAGGATATATTATATGTTTGTCTTGACTTGAACATTACATAAAGTATAAATGAATCAAAATGTTGCATGTTGCCTCAGAAATAAGTACAATTTTCATGCATTGACTGAAAATAAAAAATAGGAGCAACAGGTAAAAACTTCATAAACAGAAGATACTGATTTAATTGATATTCAATTGACAATTTGGATTAGCTAGAACATTTGTCCATAAGTGACAAAAAATAAGTCTACCCAATATATCCTCCAAAATTTGTAACCGTAGTTCTTTCTCCTGTAAAGACTGGAAGAGAGCAAGGCATGGTTGTTATGGCTTTCCAGCATATGAAGTTGGTTCCCAGTTTCCTCTTTAGTTTGAGGGGATTTTATTTGGGTTTGGCTTTGTTCTCTGTTGATCTACATCATGCTTGGTCATCATTCCAAAAGGCATCTCACACTCTGAGGTGGTTGTCCAGATTTCTTCCATCACACCTCACTTTCACCCAGCCACAAGAAGGGAAGAACTGAGCACACATTCCTCCATGTTCTCAGGTGCACATTGCGGAAATCATAAATTCTGTCATTCAGATTGTAGTCATGTGACCACAATCAGCTGACAAATGTGAACACAATCAGCTGAGAAATGCAGCTTTTATTCTGCATAGCTAATAATCAAGGAATTACCTTGCACTAGAGGAAGTGAAAAACAGATCTGGGAAACAACCAGTGATCTCTAACATATTACTGCATGGACAAGCCAGCCATTCATTTAGAGGGGTAGATATAGAAATGGTATACAGTCTCATGAGAATGGACAAACAGGAAACAATAGTTTAGACACATGGGTGTTTTCACTTTCAGAACACATTATCTTCATATTAAAAGTCATACCTCTTAAATATTTTCCTGTCTAAAGTCATATCTTCTATTCTCTCTGAATTAGAATTGGCTGAGCCTTGGGATAAAGGAACTTGTAATTAATCCAGCCAGTGCCTCTGCATTAGAACAGAACCAAGTTTATGTATCCAGAAAAACTTGGTGCTCCCAAGGTGGGTTTATTAGCCTCTTTGGAACAAACCTGAGGTTGAAGCAGCAATGTTCATTTAGATCTAAAAACACTGCAAGAGATTTCCTGTTGCAAATTGAAAACTCAGGTTACTAAATTATTAAATATACAGTTTGTGTTTAAGAAGTTAAAACTCATTTAACAGATAATAAAAATCACTTTAAATAAAATTTGTTAGAGTACAAAAAAGAGACACTGCTTCTCAACAATAATTTAAATTATTTCAGCATCAATTATATGAATGTAATATTTCAGGTCTATTCATTTCTGAAGATAAAATGAAAATTACCCTTCAGTTCCCAGATCATCAGAGAGCTACACCCAAGGCCAGAACCTGTTGTTTTATGTAGAGTTATTTTGACCAGTTTTTGCTGTAGCCTGCCATAATCATCTTTAAGATACTTAAAATATTCAACCTGCGAACCCTCTAAAATTTATTTAAAAATTTTTTCTGAGACTGTTGTTCACTGCCTCCAATAATTTCTGTGAGTCCTTATGACACAAATTTCCTTTTTTTCCTCAGGGCCAAGTACAGACAAACTTCTTATTGTGTGTGTCTTCTAGATACTCTGACAGGTAACTCAGCCCACATCTGGCCAGTGTATAGGATCATCACGGCATTTTTTTAAAAAAAAATTCAGTCCATTTTTTACTTTATTGGACTTATATTACTCTGGACCCTATTTCTATATTATTAGTAGTATATTTTCATATCATGTACTTGTTTCTGTAAGAAATTTTAAATTATTTTTAGACATAAAGATTATTTTTAATTTAAGCATAGATTTGGGAGCAACTTGACAACTGAAAATGCTAAAATTTTGTTTTACTCTATACTGCCCCCAAAAGGTAAAATATACAATCTTCTCCCAATCTATAACCTCAGATGATTATAAAAATCCTGACATTGATCCAACATGGGAAGTGAGATACACAGCAGACCCATAGAATGGCAGATGTCCTAAACAGCACTCTGGCCTCAGAATCAGCCTTTAAGGCATGTGGATCCAGCTGAAAAGCCCATGAGACTATTTCAGGCATGGAAAGCCAAGACACTCTGGGGAAAAAAAAAAAAAAAAAAAAAAAAAAAAAAAAAAAAAAAACTAAATGAAAGATCTCCGCGAGTGAGATCCCAGTGGAAAGAACAGGTCTTCAAAGAAGGAGGTACCTTTCTCTGAAGGGAGGAGAGAACTTCCACTTTGACCATGGCCTTGTCTAAATATGATCAGAGTCAGTGAACTCAGGGGGCTTCCATAGCCTTGGCAGCTCATGACAAGAGCCTAGGGTGATTACTGATGCCATAAACAAGAGTGTCAATTCGTTAAGTCAACAACAGGAGTCACTGTGCACTTACTCCTCATGTAGGATCTTTGTCCTTAGTGTGCTGTACATTGAGATTTAATGCTATAACTAGTACTCAAACAGTATTTTTCACTTTATGTTTCTGTGTGGGAGCAAACTGTTGAAATCTTTACTTAATGTATGCTAAACTTATCTTCTATATATAAAGAGAAACGAAAATGAATCTTGATGTGAATGGAAGGGGAGAGGGAGTGGGAAAGGGGAGGGTTGCGGGTGGGAGGGACGTTATGGGGGGGGAAGCCATTGTAATCCATAAGCTGTACTTTGGAAATTTATATTCATTAAATAAAAGTTAAAAAAAAATCCTGACATTTTCATCTGTACTTCAAAATATACATATTCATACAATATTATACATTTTTGCTATCTTCCATGAGACGGTTTCCATGGTGCAATCCATTATTCCAATTCTGTCCCTTTATAGAAGAGAGCTAAACATTTTCTAATTTTTGTTTGTTGTGCTGTGTTCTGTCTTGAGAGTCTTAAATGCAAATCATGTGTTACTCCCACTCCTCTATCCCAGGGTTATCAGTTGGCCAGGTCAGACTTCTTTAAACTATCTTATTTATGAATGTATTCATTCACTCATTCATTCATTCCCTTTCATCTCCATTCCCCTGCCTCTCCCATAATTGATTGTATTCATGTATCAATTTATTTTCATGTGTTCTTTAAAAATGTGGGATTGCTTGATGTGTTTAACTTCAGTTACAGCAAAAGATCATATACTACATGTCTCAAGCATTAATGTATTTCATTCAGCACTTTTTTAAATGCCTTCCAAACACTTTTCTCTAATATGTATTTATCAATTTTGTTCAGAGTACTTTGTACCCAGTTCCTTAGCTGATATCTCAAATGGAACTGGTCAATCCTTACTACTTCCTTGCTCGGCCTCATAAATCTAGCAACCCAACAAACTCCTCCTAATTTTGAAATCCCAAGAAGTGTATACACAGTCTCTACTTTCCTTCAAGTCTGACTGCAAATCTGCCTTAAAGTTTAAACCTGGGGATTAAAGTCTTTCTTAAAAGAGGATGTTTCTGCTCAGGGGACACTTACCGTTTCTGAGTATGGATTGCTGTGACAGGGGCAGAGTTTTTGCTTAAGAGACCAACAGGAACATATATTAGGAAAGGACAAAGAACAATAGTTATCCTGTCTTAGGGTTTATCAGGCCCTGTAAGAGAGGAGAGAGAGAAAGTTTTCAGAGATTCTAAAGTGAATGTCTTGGCATACAGAAAAACTGTGAAATAATGGGTACGCAAATTTGGGATTTAACTCTGTGAAATTAAATATAAGCATCAAAGGAGGAGCTAACATGGAGAACGAGACTGTGTGCAACATTTAGAGTTAATATGTTGGTCATACCAGCAGCAAAAGCTAAATATAGGATGAATGAATGAGCGAATGAACAAATTTTGTCAGGAAGAAATCCAGGGGATAAAGAGTTCCGTATTTTGATTTTAATTGTACCTGCTGTGATGTTAAATGCTCTATTAAGTACTTGTTCCAGCTTATCTTTCCATTTTCAAACACCTCAGAGCATTTTTTCTTTCATTGAACTGAAGAAAAGTGTGAAGATTAGGGAACCTTCCTCCAAATCCCTTATGTTCCCATCAGCAGAACCCACACTTTGATTCCTGGCCTGTGATTTGACAGAAATATAGGAAGTGTCCAGGAGAAGGACTGAGACAGATAACATAGTTAAAGCAGGATAGTGCAGAAGGTTAAAAAGCATAAGGGCACACACAAGAAAAAAAGGAAAAGGGATAAACTCAGTTTCAAGGAATACCCAATCTCAGGAAGAGAGAGAAGGACGCAAGTGGAGAAGAATGCTGGATCCAAGAGTAAAAGTCAGAAGAGTACTCAGAGTGAGGATGGGAGAGCATGCACAGAACGTGGGATACTTTAGGTCACCAAGTGAACTTGACCGTCTGAAATGATAAAGCATGAAATTAATGAGGAATCTAGGAGTCCTGATGGTTTGGGCACTGTTTACCATGGGCTCTTCATGGATCTGCGTCTGCTTTCTCACCTGTTTGATTTCATTCGTTAATTTGCTTCTCTAGTGCTAAGAAAATGACTTGACTATTTCAGACTTTATGCTTAACACCATATCATCCATAACAGCATATCTCTTTGCCATCTAACATAAGAACAAAGCTTTTTACAAACTGATCCACCTTAGGACAGCTACATAGCCCTGGGCCATCACTCTGAGCAAGTCTAAGTGGGATCTATATGATGATTCTATAAGTTATAGATTACCTGTCCATCTTTAATCTATTATATTATCAGAGATGGGTTCACCCAGGACAGGTATACATATATACATATACATATACATATACATATACATATACATATACATAACATGCATTTTGCTTTCAAGGAGCTGAAAACTTAGATGAGAAGAGTGACATAAATACTTGTACAAAAGCTATAGGGAGTAAGAGGTACAGCCAGAAAAGCACAGTGGAGATGCAGCAGGAGTTTAGACAAGGGACAGACTGCTTTCCACTGGAGAATCAGGGAAACTTTGGAGGAAATGACATCTGAAATGAACCTGGGCTGGCGCCTCGGCTCACTAGGCTAATCCTCTGCCTTGCAGCGCTGGCACACCGGGTTCTAGTCCCAGTCGGGGCGCCGGATTCTGTCCCGGTTGCCCCTCTTCCAGGCCAGCTCTCTGCTGTGGCCAGGGAGTGCAGTGGAGGATGGCCCAATGCTTGGGCCCTGCACCCCATGGGAGACCAGGAAAAGCACCTGGCTCCTGCCATCGGATCAGTGTGGTGCACCGGCCACAGCGCGCCGGCGGCGGCGGCCATTGGAGGGTGAACCAACGGCAAAGGAAGACCTTTCTCTCTGTCTTTCTTTCTCACTGTCCACTCTACCTGTCAAAAAAAAAAAAAAAAAGGAATGAAATGAACCTGATGATCCATTAATAACTGAACAGATTGAGGCTGCTAGGACTCTAGTCCACTGAGAATTAAAACTTGAATTTTAAAACCCCAGAACCTAGTTCAGAACAATAAATCCTTGTATGTCACCTTTATCTGATTTCAATAACTGATCAATAGGCAGAAATAAACAGCAACAAAAATCATATAAAAAGATTTGAAGATGCTGTCACCCATATAGTGTTCAGGTATATCCCAAGCCCTTGGGCTGCTGGGTTCTCATTTCAAAGGGGGAATAGTCCATGGTGTATCATGGAATGAAAAATTAAGATCAGAGATGAAAACCACTCTGCATTGGGTAGGGTATGAATTCAGGAGAAGGAGAACTGAAAAGAAAATTTTTAAAAGAATGAACCAGTGAATAGAAGACCTCTCTCTCTCTGCCTCTCCTTCTCTCTGTGTGTAACTCTGACTTTCAAATAAGTAAATAAATCTTAAAAAAAAAGAAACCACAAACATCTCAACATTTTCAGCAAATCTCCTAAAATGTTTGAAGCTCACCTCCTCCCATTTCCAGCCCAGGCCCCAGTTCTTTCTCTCCCAGTAGAGGATGATGTCATACCCTCCTGAACTGCTGTGCTTCACTCAACAAGACAGGCCAGCTGCCTCCCCAGCTGCCACACCCAGGGTTATTCAGAGATACCATGTCCCAAAGCGCTGGGTAGAACAGTACCTTGCTGAGTGCTTGGCTGTTCCTGGTCACCCTGTATCCACATCACCTACACAAGCTTTGGGTAGAAACCAGACACACGACACACCAGAGCAGATGGCTTGGCCCAGGACTGGAGCCACTGGGCAGTCAGACCTCAGGCCTTACTGCAGTAGACAGGAAAGATATTCAGACAAGAATTCTAATATACCTTGAGATCCAGATCTTCACATCAATTGAGAAAGGCACCTCTTCTCTTCCTCTGTGGGCCATTTCTTTCTTTCTTTTTAAATTTTTAAAATTAATTAATGTATTTTTAAGGTGAACAAATTTCTTTTATTTTATATATATATTTTTTTTAACTTTTATAATTCTTATCCTAAATTTAAAGCCAGTTGCAGGAAAGATTGAACTTTATAAAGGAAATGTTTAATATGAGGGTATACAACTTATCTTTTTACCAAAGATGTGCCTTGCTTGCATCAAGAAATCCTAAGTCCAAACATGGGCAGGTGTCACTCAGTGCCCTGTGCACTCTTTCCTGGAGCCTTCATACAGACTGAGTACTCTGCAGACATGCTGGGCCCTACCTACACCCTGTGGAGATGGCAACCAGGAATTGTTCTAGAAGTCCAGGAAATCTGAGCCTTGATAAGCATTCCACAGGAAGCCTACTGAGGATTTCCCAGAGTGCAGCTCACAAGCCTGGTGCCTCATTAAACACAAAAGGCTCTGGGAGAGAGTAGTGATGAGTTAGAAGAAAGCATGCAAAGAAATATAAAACCCAATACAATAGAAGGAGGAAAAGCAAAAGATAATAGAAGTAGAAGGAGGTGTTTGGGAGGTTTGAGGGGCTTGAAACAAAGCTTGTTTTCATAAGAGATTCAGGAAAAGGGGAATTAGGTGTAGGAGGGGGAGGAGGAAGGTATGAATGACACGAGCAAGGTGGGGAACTCTTCAAAGAAGATGAGGTGAGTAGTGTGGGAAGGAAGGACTTAATGTGAGAGAGTTAAAATTATATCAATCTAGTATAAATGGAATGCAATAGGTTACAATGAATGTACAGAGACAGCTGAAGGGGTGGAATAGAGGAGGAAATCACACTTTAAGCATTCAATCAACAGTGAAAAAGGTAGGATATCTACTTGGAGGTCAGAGAAAAGGGTGGACAAAGGATACTGCCAATGGGAGATAATGAAGAACAACTCCCGAGTCAATGAGAGAGGAGGTAGCATGTGGCAGAAGACTTGGTATTTCTAAAGAATCCACATCTGGAAAAAAGCCCCTCCCCAGAACATGTGATTTCAATTTTAGTCTGGGGAGAGTGGAGTAGCATTGACAAGAAATTGTAGATGGTTTCCTAGTGCAATAACAAAATCATTGAGACTCCCACTGAGGGAATTGAACTCACATTTAACCTGTAATTGTTTGGCATATTTCTGAATTTCCAAAGTACATTTACTGAGGTGTGAATGGGAAAATGTTTCCAGGTCCATCAGTTCCTTGTGGCTGAAGCTGCACCAGACCAAGGCCACAGGAAAACAGTCATGCCAGAGTCACTGTCCCGGCACTGAATCTCCAAATCACCCAACCAACCTGAGACCAAATTCTGTACCCAGGAATTATTGTAAAAAGTTGAAATCTGAATTACATGGAAGAAGAAAGGCTTCTCAAATGCTTTGGCAAAAAAGAAAAAAAAATTCAGAATTGGAGGAAAAGGCACTGGGGAAGAGCATAATTCATAAACAAAGGTACCTTGTGGGAGAAATCAGAATCTAGATAAAAAGAGAACAACACAATCTTAGGACACATTTGCCTGCCAGGAGATCCCTGGCTTTGATTATGATTTTCAAAAGAGCACAGAGACCTAAATTCAGGAATACTCAGAATAAAACCAACCTGGATCTCTTGTTATCCAGGTATAGGCTGGAAAAATCATTACTGCCTACACACACACACACACACACTGACCCTGTGTACACAACTGGCCAGTTACCATGGTTCTTCCCACTTTCATTGTCCCCACCTGGGAAGAGAGCAACTAGTAATGGAAGTAGCAGAAAAAAAAAAAAAAATTTTTATTTGCAGTTGTTCTTTCTGTCTCTTGGAAACCTCCATCTCTGATTTCTCTTCTAATCACATCTACATCACAATGTCTGTCTACTGGGACTTCCTTCTCAAAAGAATAGACAAACTTCCCCAATCAGTGAGAATAAATATCTGCTCCTTCCCCAACCCCTTAGCCTGCCACTCATCCTCTCCATTTCCCATCCCACCTGGTTCTGACACTTTTCTTTAGTTTCCAGATTCTCACTTTATCACCTTCCATGCTGTTCAATGTCCCCTATTTCTCTTGCTGTGGAACAAGTTTTATGTGAAATGTGACCTGACCCCAGCTCACTTCAGCACATTCTGCGACTCACCACTCATTTCTTTATTTCCTTTCTCAGAATCTCTATAATTGTGACGGCAAACTACTGCTGACTCTTCCCTATTCTTATAGCAATGTCAATAGTGATCGCAGAAACAATGAAAAAAAGGAGAATCTCCGTCTGTTTGATTTGCTTTGACACATATTCACTCACCAAAGAGCCACATAAGCAGTTGCCAGGAGCCACATATCTTGATACACTGATGCACACACAGTGTTTGACAACATGATCGCTATTTGTGGAAAAATAGGCAGAAAAAAAACATGCCAAGAACTATAAATACTAGTGTGCTCATTACTATAATGTGTAGACTCTAGATAGAAACAATCCAACTGGAAACAATAGTTTGATTTTTTTTAATTTTTAAAGATTTTTTGAAAGGCAAAATGACATAAAATGAGACAGAGAGAGAGAGAGAGAGAGAGAGATCATCCATCCATTTGTCCATTGCTCAAATGCCTATAAGCAAGGGGCTGCATCAGGCCTGGCCAGGAACAAAGTACTCTATGAAGTCCTCTCGTGTGGGTGTCAGTGATTCACACGTTTGAACCATCTTGTGCTGCCTTCCCAGGCACATTAGCAGGAGGCCGGATCAAAAGCAGGATAACCAAGACTAGAACTGGCACTTCAATATGGGATGTGGGCTTTCTGAGCAGCAGCTCATCCTGCTACAACACAAGACTTGCTCCCAAAACAATATTTCCTATTGTGACAATGCTTAACTGAATTTTCTCATGCAGAATCTTGTCTTCAGAATTACTTCCATACTGCTCTTGTGCTGTGTCTCCTCCAAACAGTTTCTGGCAAGAGGTAAGGACATAAAAAAAAAAAAAAAAAAAAAAAAAAAAAAACAGAAAATAAATCAGTAAATGCCCAGTTATAATTTCTTAATTATGTACAAGATCTTAAATGAAAAATTCTGAAGGATATTAGAAAAATCTCTTATAATCATATATAAGTAAATGAGAATCTTACACAGTAATATTTTGAATAAAAGCATGTGTCACTAAACACAAAGTTTACACAGAGAATCCAGCTTTGGGCTGCAGGATTCCTGGCTAGATTTATTACAGGTTCTTGCCTTCATGCATAAAAGAATTCAAAGGTGGAGGCATAAAAGTGTACTAGAGAGTATTTGGAGCAAAACAAATGCACAAGCTGAGTATTTACTTGGAGCAAAACAAATGTGCAAACTCAAGAAAAAAAGTAATGCATGAACAAACTGTCAATAAAGCAAAAAGTCTCCAAAAAATCTCTCTCCAAGGAAAAACATCAAGCAGTGAAAAAGTCTTCCACAAGGGAAAAAGCCCCAAACAAAGAAAAAGCCCCATCAGTAAGGTTAGACCTTCCTTCGTATCCCCCAGAGGCATAGGAGATGATTCAGGTGGAGCCAGTTGGATACTCAAAAGAAGGCATAGTTTGGGACAGTGATCTAGCACTGCTCATTACCATACCTGTTTAGAAAATATCAGCAATTTCATAAGAGCAGGTGCATGATAAGAATGACAGAAACAGAGAGAGGAGGAGTTTCCCATTTGCAGGATCACCCCTAAAATGGCCTCAGTGTTTAGGGCTGGGCCAGGTTGATGTCAAGATCCAGGAATATCACTGAAGTCTCCTACATGGGTGGCAGAGGCACAAACACATGGGTCATGACCCAGTGCTTTTCTGGGTGTATTAACAGTGAGCTGAATTAGAAGTGGAGCAGCTGACACTCAAATTGGCACTCTAATATTGGATGCTGGCATCACAAAAGGTGGCATGACCCAGCATGTGCCACAATGCCAGTGCCTAAAAATATAGCACCAAAATGCATGAACATATACAAAAAGAATAAATAAATTCAAAAATTTTGTTTCAGAATTCTCAAATTTTTTCTTAGTTGTCAATAGACTAGGAAATAAGAAAGGATATAGATAATTTTTGAAAAGAGGTGATTAATGCATGACATAAAAAAGCCTTTACCAGGGACCAGTGCTGTGGCATAGCTGGTGAAGCTGCTGCCTGCAGTGCCAGCATCCCATATAGGCGCTGGTTGGAGTCCCAGCTGCTCCACTCTCCATCCAGCTCTCTGCTATGGCCTGAGAAAGCAGTGGAAGATGGCCCAGGTCCTTGGATCCCTGCACCCACATGAGAGACCCAGAAGAAGCTCCTGGCTCTTGGCTCCTGGCTTTGAATCGTTGCAGCTCCAGCTGTAGCAGCTATCTGGGGAGTGAACCAGCAGATGGAAGACCAATCTCTCTCTCTCTCTCTCTCTCTCTCTCTCTCACCTCTGCCTCTCTGCAACTCTGACTTTCAAATAAAGACATAAATCTTTTAAAAAAAAAAAGCCATATCCTTAAATTGCAGAGAACACAAATAGGCCTATCAACCACATATGAACAATTATTAAAGATATCATCATCTGTTCCATTAAAAAATCATTCATAGAGTAAGTTCAGCAAGATGATTGAGTAGAAGATACCTGGGCTTAACTCCTCCTCACGGCAAATCGACTAGCAAGGATTCACAGAAAAATTCACTTCGGTGAAAACCCTAAAATATTATATCAAGTTTTAGTCACCTGCACACTCAATCAAGCTGACTACAAATCACATTGAAAGGGTGAAAGTAATGGTCTGACCTTGATCACAGCACATTACCTCTCCCTCAAGTCAGCACAGAACCACACAGAGACAACTCTTCAGGGTCCAAGATTTCTTCATCGGGGCAATGAATGAGGGAAACACATGTCCACCCTCCCTAATGTGACAGAGAGACCTGAAGTTTAAAATTTTCCCACAGGACATAGCATGCCCGGGTGCTTATAGGTTGTCTTGTTTGGTTGATTCAGAGCAGGGACTTTGCCTTTGAGAGAAACAAGTTATAGATATGGATCTGCTGATCTAGCTGTAACCAGCACATTTCTGGCTTCTGTACTTCTGCTTGTTTGCTTGCTTGAATTGCTGATTAATGGCCAAGACCACCAAAATATGGTTTCTACCTTTAAAAACGCCCACAACTGCAACTCGGGGCTGTCTTCTCCAGATTTGTTCCGTGAGTAGGGCAGCCACCTGCTGGCTAATAAACACTCCTGATTTGACCCAATCTCTCTGGTGATCTCTTGCTCCATCACTCCACAACACCTAGCATTCCAAGACACTTCCCAGAAACCCGCTCCGTTCTCGCCCTCACAGGTAGCAGGGAATGTAAAGCAGAACTTCACAGGCACAGCCGCCTTGGGTCAGATAGAAAGAAATGAGCTCATGTAAGCAAGCTTATAAATGTTGGTGGTAGTTCAGTGCATGTGCCAGCAAAGGGACTCAACCAGAGTTTCCAACTCATGCCATAACTTTCTGTCCAGGTCAAGTTAGGCATTCAAGAAAATGGTGTGTTGCCTGGCTGGAACCCTTAGACAGCCAATCTGGATGACCACCCTCACTCCACACCTGAGGATGCCATAAGGGAAAGGAGAAAATACAGCAGCAAATTTCCACAAGTAGATCCAGTTCTATCACGCTTTGGAGTTCAATCAGAGCTCCCTGTGGTCTCAAAGATCATTCCCAGACTCCATTCAGGGAGGGAAGGAAACCTCAACTGGAGAATCCTGAGGAATAAAGACCTTGTTCAATCCATCCTGATCCAATTAAACTCAGGGTGGCGAAAGCAAGGAGGAGACAGTTTGGATAGAAAAGAGGGGGAATAAAATGAACTGAATGATGGCTGGGTTCTGGGAGAAAAGCACTGAGAGCTGATCAGATACCAGTGGACCTCACAGATGCTGGAGAAGGAAGAAGATGATGAAATTCAACGGCAGGTGTTTTGGAATCAGAAATGAAGCCGGCCACAATTTTCTCCAACTCAGCTGTTCTGTGAACAAAGTGGATCCTGACCAGGGATCAGGTAGCAGCTGGCACTGGGTCATGGGCACACCGTGGATCTATAGCATCCAGCCAGCTCCACCCCTGAGTTTGCCCTCAGCTACTGGGATGAAAGACAAGATCTGAAAGAGATGAGAAGAGGGCAGAGGGCCTCTTGGGAGATGGTTGAAGTGTGCTAACAGAGAACAGATACAGAGGAGAATTAAAGGCAATGTCAACAGGTAAAACAAATGAGGAAGCCGGCAGAGCCATAAAAACAGGATAATTGAGAGGTGATGCCCACACAGGCCACTGTTAATTGTGTTCTCCATGGACACAAGAAAGCCCCCAGGAGAAAACTGCAAAGAGTTGGGTCTATCTTGATCAGAACTCATTCAGGCAATGTTTCCCAACTATCCCAGAAGTCTAATGTTTCACCCTCACAAAAACTCCCCTGGGGATCCCTCTGCTAGACCACATTCTTGTTAACAGCTCTTGTTTGCCACTCATTCAAACATCACAATAGCTCAGGAATTTCCCCTTCCCTCCTAAATCATTCCTCAGAACCCAGAGGTGAGCTCATCCCACACACAGTCTCACTCTGTCACCTGCTTTCTCTGCCTCTCCAATAGAAACCTCAACTTCTCTGCTAAAGAACCACTGCCACTCATGACCACAAGCCTCTCACTGAGCCTCTTCCTATTCCTCGTTCAATGTTTCAGGTTTCTGGCTCCCAGAAGCGCCCCCTGAATCTGACATATGGACTTCTGCACTTGCACAGAAGATCTATTTTGAAAACCTCCAGAATGAGATTCAGGTGGATTTCTACATGGAACACATGCTGCATGCATTAAATTTGAGGGATCTCATCAGTACGCTGGCCTCCCTTTCCTTACCTGTAAAATGATAGAAAGAACTGAATTCTGTAATAGCACTTATGGCTCTTTAATTCCCCACTTCTTACTGTTTTCTAATTCCTTCCCATCCCTGTGTTCTCTACTTCCAACTTCTTTTTTTTTTTTTTCCGCACTTCCATGACATTGCTGCATTCTCTAAGCATTCATCTCAGCTCCCTCTATCTTCTCATACCCTCTATCTTTTCAATTAATCTCATCTCTTATTTGATACTCTTTAAAACTGAAAGCACAACTAGGGTTGGGAGACAAAACATGAAATTTGGATTCTTGTATATCAATATATAAAACAAAGCCATGGATTCTGTATCTGGAATGAATTTACACTACATTTCTTAGAAAGACCTATTAGTATAAACCACCCAGAAATGTAAGAATTTAATTCTTTTTAATGCAGATTTTTTTTTTTTTTTTTTGAGAGGCAGAGTGGACAGTGAGAGAGAGAGACAGAGAGAAAGGTCTTCCTTTCTTCCTTTTCCATTGGTTCACCCCTCAATGGCCGCTGCAGCCAGTGCACTGCGGCCGGTGCACCGCACTGATCCGAAGCCAGGAGCCAGGTGCTTCTCCTGGTCTCCCATGCGGGTGCAGGGCCCAAGCACTTGGGCCATCCTCCACTGCACTCCCTGGCCACAGCAGAGAGCTGGCCTGGAAGAGGAGCAACCGGGACAGAATCCGGCACTCCAACCAGGACTAGAACCCGTGGTGCTGGCGCCGCAGGCGGAGGATTAGCCTATTGAGCCACAGCGCCTACCAATGCAGATCTTCTTATAAAATTAACTAAGAGAATGTCTTTAAGAAACAAAACAATTTATTCTCTGTCTTTTGGCTAAGATCAAATGTAAAAGACAAAACAAAGAAGAAATAGAAACCTAGAGAGGCAAACATTGTCTGAAATTTGACAATACAAGTTTTGTCTGGTAGAGGTTTCTTAGGGGTTGACTACTGTAGTTATTGTATCAATGGACAGGATTTTAGAATCTAGCAAGAAGATTAGAGCTACAACTGAAGCTCCTGTTACACCTTTAGCTCAATGATATGATAGACAGCAAAAATCCATTTAACTCCATTGGGAAGGAAGCGTGTCTCTTTGTCTTTTTACTAAATGTTGCTTTGTTTTGATTTTTCTCATAAAATTACAAATCTTGGATCTGAGTAAGCATTCAGAAATATCTACCTCCATGATCCTGAAGACACCACCTAACAAATTAGAACAAACATGATTCCAAGTTTGTAATACCTTGTGTGACAACTGTGGAAATTAAAGCAAAGTTGATCTCAAGAAAATGACCCTCAATATTGGCTGCAAAGAACATCCATACATAAAACCATTCCTAATATGCACCCCCATTTCAAAATTAGAGAACACAGGAGAAATAGTTCATCACTCAGAAAAGCTGGAAATTTCCTAAAATTCCACAATAAAGGAATTTATGTTATAAAATCTTAAATATACAAAAGAGACAATACAGGAAAAGAAAGATATTATCACAAATTAGGTACCTTTTAAAGAAAATTAAAACTCTAGAAATAAATTATCACTGTGATTGAAAACTCAATGTGCATGCACTCCATCTTCATGCTGGGCAACATAGCAGCTGTGCTGCACACCCAAGGAGGAGGAGTTTGCTGGTGGTCACCGTGATCTTCACAGGTCTGGCTGTGGGGGAATTTCACCAACCCCTACTGGCAGATGCACCAGTACTGAAGCAGGCCAGGAGGAGTGTGCCAGCACCTGTGCCAGTGGGGCCAGGGTGCTCTGAGCCAGGATTCTCCACAGAACTTGCCAGTCTGCCAGTCTCCTACTTCTTTATACAGCACTCCTGGGGGAGGAAGAATCACTGCTACCATGATGGCACAATGGGGCTCAATTTTTACTATAAGTTCTTACTCCGACAGAAAAAACCAATTCAATGCAGAGGGATAAATAGGTAGGTGTCTATTCTTCTTGGTGTCACTCTGCATTTCAAAGAAATAAATAATATTTTAAAGAAAAAATATAATTTCTTAATATCTAAAGAGTGAGACAGAGTTGCCATATTACCCCTCCCTCTGCTCCAAAGAGGGAAGCGTGGAGAGAAGCCACCTACATGTGAATGTGAACTGAATCAAACTGCCAAACTCAATACAAAATATTTCAATCAGAGTGAGCCCCTTGGCTCCTGCTCCCAGGCCTAAACCTGTAGAATGATCATGTGAAGCCTATGCTAGAAGTGTATCATTGGTGACCCCAGGACAGAATATAAGCCTAGAACAGGACAAGGAAGATGCTTGTAGGAATGAATTAGTCCTTTTGGGGTTGCTAAACAACACACAAATTATAGATTTGGAAAAAATTTAATTTTCAAAAATTTAGAGGACTGAATCAATAAAAGTGAATCAGCAGCAGTCTGGCTGAAAAGCCCACAGAGCATGTCAGGCATGGAAAGCCAAGACACTATGGCAAAAAATGTTCTACATGAAGGACCTCGGTGGGTGAGACCCCAGTGGAAAGAAGTGGTCATCAAAGAAGGATGTACTTTTCTCTGAAGGGAGGAGAGAACTTCCATGTTGCTTATGCCCTTGTATAAATACTGATGAATTTTGTGGATTAAAAAGGCTTCCATAGCTTAGGCAGCTCATGTCAAGAGCCTTGGGTAATCACTGATATCGTAGATAAGAGTGCTAATTGTTAAATTAACAACAGGTGTCACTTTGCACTAACTTCCCATGAAGGACCTTGGTCCTCAAAGACTTGTAATATGAGACCTAATAGTAAAACTTGATCTCAAAGAATAACACTGCTTTAGTTTATTAAGTGGAAGATATTCTTTTGTCTCATAAGCAATAATTAAGTCCAAGTACTCAGAAAAAATGTATCAATCTTGGGTTCTTCCTTATGTATTTATGAGATGCCTGCAAATAAATAAATTAAAAGAAAGAAAAAAGTATATCAACAGCAAACCCAGGGAAAATGTCACCTTAGGATGCTATCTAATTGTGAAATCGAAGAGTTATCTACAGGTTCAGAGAAATAGACAGCTTAGAAATTCAAAAGGACAGGCACAACTGATGCCAAATTACTATAATCCTTCAATGTACAAACTATCTGGTACATCAGCAGGCATCAAGAACCTCCATGGAAGCATGACCTCTCCTAAAGAGCAAAATATCACCACTAACCCCAATCTGAGAAATAAGATTCACTGTTTTATTCCTGTGAGGGTCCAGGAATGGAGAGGAAGCTATACAGACCCTTGTTCTACACACTGCAATAAATAGCTATCTTTTTCCATCAAAATAAATAAAGCGATAGAGACCAACCATCTAGGAATTGAAACTTCAAAACACTCAGATGAATATTTATTTTTTAAATTTTTATTTAGTAAAATATAAGTTTCCAAAGTACAGTTTATGGATTACAATGGCTTTTCCCCCCCATAACTTCCCTCCCACCTGCACTCCTCCCATCTCCTGATCCCTCTCCCATTCCATTCACATCAAGATTCATTTTCAATTCGCTTTATATACAGATCAACTTAGTATATATTAAGTAAAGATTTCATCACTTTGCACCCACACAGAAACACAAAGTGTAAAATACTGTTTCAGTACTAGTTATAGCATTACTTCACATTGGACAACACATTAAGGACAGAAATCCCACATGAGGAGTAAGTACACAGTGACTCCTGTTGTTGACTTAACAATTTGACACTCTTGTTTATGGCGTCAGTAATCTCCCTAGGCTCTAGTCATGAGTTGCCAAGGCTATGGAAGCCTTTTGAGTTCTCCGACACTTATCTTATTTAGACAAGGTCACAGTCAAAGTGGAAGTTCTCTTCTCCCTTCAGAGAAAGGTACCTCCTTCTTTGGTGGTCTGTTCTTTCTACTGGGATCTCACTCGCAGAGATCTTTCATTTAGGTTTTGTTTTGTTGTTGTTGTTGTTGTTGTTGTTTTGCAGAGTGTCTTGGCTTTCCATGCCTAAAATACTTTCATGGGCTCTTCAGCCAGATCCGAATGCCTTAAGGGCTGATTCTGAGGCCAGAGTGCTGTTTAGGACATCTGCCATTCTATGAGTCTGCTGTGTATCCCACTTCCCATGTTGGATCATTCTCCCCCTTTTTTATTCTATCAGTTAGTATTAGCAGACACTAGTGTTGTTGATGTGATCCCTTTGACTCTTAGATCTATCAGTGCGATCAATTGTGAACTGAAATTGATCACTTGGACTAGCGAGATGGCATTGGTACATGCAACCTTGATGGGATTGTATTGGAATCCCCTGGCACATTTCTAACTCCACCATTTGGCTCAAGTCCAATTGAGCATGTGCCAAACTGTACATCTCCTTCCTCTCTTATTCCCACTCTTTTATTTAACAGAGATCATTTTTCAGTTAAATTTAAACACCTAAGAATAATTGTGTGTTAATTAAAGAGTTCAACCAATGGTATTAACTAGAAAAAAAAATACTAAAAGGGATAAAACATTAAATTGTACAGCTCTTAAGGAAACTAAATGAAGTTCAAAAAGCACAGAATAGATGATCCAATTTTTTAATGGAGAGAATTTCTTGGCTCAAATCCCAAAAGCACAAGAAACAAAAGTAAAAATTGACAAGTGAGATTTTTGTGTATCTTAAAATCTGCATAGCAAAGGAAACTATCAGTATAGTGAAAAAATGATCTACAGAAAGGGGGAAATATTTGCAAGTTTTTTATATTAATGTTAGTAACCAGAATATATAAGGAATCCAAACAACTTTAAAAATAATAATAACCCAGTTTTAAAATGGTTTGTGGATCTAAATATACAATTCTCACAGGAAGACATATAAATGATGAAGAGATAAATGAAGAATGCCCAGTATCACTGTCAGAAATGCACATTAAAACTGCAATGAGCCCTCACAAAAGACGAAAGTTAGCAAATGTTGGCAAGGATGTGGAGAGAGTGAAACCACTGCACACTGCTGATGCGAATGGAATTAGTTTAGCTGTTGTGGAAAACGGTATGGAGCTTCTCCAAAAAACTGAAAATAAAACTACTATATACAGGTTATGTATCTAAGAGAAGCGAAATCAGCCCCTTTAAGAGACACCTGTACTCTCCCATCTTTCGCAGCACAATTCACAGTAAGTGTCCATCCACTGATGAATAAAGAAAAATGTGGTACATACACAAAATGGAATATCAGTCATAAAACATGAGATCTGATCATCTGCAGTAACATGGATGGAACTGGAGGTCATTATGCAAGTGACATAAGCCATGCACAGAAAGACAAATACCATATGGTCACACTCATGTGTGAGGTCAAAAAAAAAAAAAAAAAATTAGGCCTGCACCGCAGCTCACTAGGCTAATCCTCCACCTGCAGCGCCGGTACTCCAGGTTCTAGTCCTGGTTGGGGCACCAGTTCTGTCCCGGTTGCTCCTCTTCCAGTCCAGCTCTCTGCTGTGGCCAGGGAGTGCAGTGGAGGATGGCCCAAGTTCTTGGGCCCTGCACCCACATGGGAGACCAGGAGGAAGCACCTGGCTCCTGGCTTCGGATCTGTTCATCGTGCCAGCCGTAGCAGCCATTTTGGGGGTGAACCAACGGAAGGAAGACCTTTCTCTCGGTCTGTCTCTCTCTCTCTGTCTAACTCTGCCTGTCAAAAAAAAAAATTTAGGTAATCTCAAAGAAGCTAAAAAAAATGTTGGTTACCAGATGCTGGGTAAGGAAGGGGAAAGGCTAAATAACAAGTGCTAAGTTAAAATTGAGATGAGAGTAAGGAGCTCCAGAGTTCTATTGCACAATATTGTAACTATAGATAAATTTAATGTACTGTGTACTTCACTATTAAAATATCAGCAGAGAGGAATTGAGTGTTTTCACCATAGATAAATATTAAATGTTTGAAGAGCTATATATATTTAACCCTGTTTTCATTTCACAGTTTATACATGTAGAAAATCACAGTGTTCCATAAATATATATAATTTTATGTGTCTGTTAAAAATGTATTAAATTTTAAAAATTTGAAAAAAAAATTTATCTACTTTCTAAAAATGGGCTGAAAACCTGAATAGATACTTCTTAAAAATGTTTTATTGGCTGGCGCCGTGGCTCAATAGGCTAATCCTCCACCTAGCGGCGCCGGCACACCAGGTTCTACTCCCAGTCGGGGCACCGGATTCTTTTCCGGTTGCCCCTCTTCCAGGCCAGCTCTCTGCTGTGGCCCGGGAAGGCAGTGGAGGATGGCCCAAGTGCTTGGGCCCTCCACCCCATGGGAGACCAGGAGGAAGCACCTGGCTCCTGCCTTTGAATCAGCGCAGTGCACCGGCTGCAGCGCGCCAGCCGCGGCGGCCATTGGAGGGTGAACCAACGGCAAAAGGAAGACCTTTCTCTCTGTCTCTCTCTCTTACTATCCACTCTGCCTGTCAAAAAAAAAAATGTTTTACATTGGGGCTGGTGCTGAGGTGTAGCTGGTAGAGCCACCACCTGCTGTGTTGGCATCCCATACAGGCGCCAGTTCGATTTCCGGCTGCTCCACTTCCAATCCAGCTCTCTGCTATGGCCTGAGAAAGCAGTAGAAGATGGCTCAAGTACTTGGGCCCCTGAACCCATATGGGATATCCGGAAGAAGCTCCTGGCTCTTGGCTTCGGATCAGCTCTGCTCTGGTCAGCCATTGTGGTCATTTGGGGAGTGAACTAGCAAATGGAGGCCTCCCTCTCTCTTGCTCTACATCTCTCTAACGCTTTCAAATAAAATAAATCTAAAAAAAAAAAAAACAACAAGAATATCAATATGAACTGGCAGTTATTCTATTAAATGTAAAAAGATGAAAAACCTGACAAATAATGTATGTCTCCTTTACATGCAGAAACTGAAAACACTGAATCTGAACATAGAGTAGTGGTTACCAGAAGCTGGGAGGGGTAGAAGGGAATTGATGAAGTTGTATAATGGACACTAAATCAGAGCTGGATAGAAGGAATAAGTTCCTAGTGTCACACAGCACAGTTAGGTGGCCATGCAATAAACTATTACATATTTTAAGAGCGAGTAGAAGAGAGGAGTTTTGAGGCTGCACTCATAAAGCATTGTGAAAGAGAGGGAAATGTTGATACCATGATCTTATTAGGGCACATTGCATACATGTGTTGAAATATTACAAGTAACCCATAAATATATACACAAACTGCTAATTTTTAAAAGACTTATTTGTTTATTTGAAAGTTAGATTTACAATGAGAGAGGAAGAGACATAGAGAGATCTTTCACCCACTGTTTCATTCCCATATGGTTGCAACAGCCAGGGCTGGGCTAGGCCCAAGTCAGGAGGCTGGAGCTTCTTCTGGTTTCCCATGTGGGTGGCAGGGGCCCAAGAACTTGGGCCAACTTCTGCTGACTACCCAAGTCATTAGCAGCGACCTGGATCTGAAGTGGAGCATCAGGGACACAAACTGGCACTCATTTTGGGATTCTAGTGCAGCAGGAGGTGGTTTAACCCACTACGCCACAACACCAGCATCTAAATTTTTTGAGAGGAATCCTCTCATCTGTAACAATATAAGTGAATATGAGGGAGGTGCTAGTTGAAATAAGCTAAACATAGGAGGAAAAATGATATATGACCTTACTTATATGCAGAAGCATAACTAGAGCCAAATAGAAAATTACATAGGTTCACTAGGAGCAATGAGTTGGTGAAAGTAAGTGGAGAGATAGACAAAAGTTTGCAAAATAGTAAATATGTATAATGAATGAGTCTTGAAACCTAATGTACAATATGAGGGCTATGGCTAATAGTATGATATTGTTTGACTATTTGGTATTTTGCTAAAGCTGTGTTTTTGAGAACTTTGTCAAAACACAATATGAGTAAACTATGTGAGATGATGGCTAACTCTGTGAGATGTTAATTGTATTGACAACAATTTTAATTACTGTCTTCATATAGAACATTATACCATACATCTTAAATATACAAATGTATACAGTTTAAATTTTTTTAAATTTAATAATTTTTTTCATTGAGTATAAAAACTATTTTCTCTCTGAAATGTGAAATCACAGTCAGAGTTTATAATTAACAATTACAAAGCCAACTTGAAACAGCAAGGTAAGTAATAACTCCTTTTTAAGGTTTGATTATTGATTTAACAATTACTATGAAAATGTGGTATTCGCTGTTTGTCTCCCATATTTTATTTAGCATAATAATCTTCAGTTCAATCAATTTTTGTAAATGTCAGAATTTTAATCTATGACTGAATAATACTCAATCATGCATATATACCATGATTTTTCCAGTCATCAGTACATGGACATCAAAAGTTGATTCCATTATGTTTAATATAAACCATAGGAGTGCTGGTATCTTCTTCATATGTTGTCCCCAATTTTTTGAATATCTTCTCAGAGGTGGGATGTCTAGGTCATATGTCAGACCCATTTTTAGCTTTTTTAAGGAATCTCCCTGCTATTTTCCATAAAGGCTGTACTAACTTTCGTTCCCACCAGCAGTGAATTAGGGTCTCCTCTCCAGAATTTGCTACTTTTTGACTTTTTGGATAATAGGCATTCCAACTGGACTGAAATGATACACATCATGGTTTTTTATTTATATTTCCTTTGTGGCTTTTGACAGTGAGCATTTTTGCCTATGTCTGTATCCACTTGTATTTCTCCTTTTGAAAAATGTCTATTCTTATCATTTAACAATTTCTTAACTAGAATGTTTTGTTGTTATTGAATTTCCTGAACTCCTTATATATTCTGGATATTAATCCTTTACCAGATATGTAATTTGCAAATATTTTCTCCCATTCAGACTGTTGTCACCTCACCTCATTAATTATTTCCTTTGCTGTGTAGAAGTTTATCGAGTTGATATAAATACATTTGTCCATTTTTTCTTTTATTATCTGAACTTTTGAGATTTTACCCAAAATGTCTTTGCCTAAGCAAAGACAATTACAATTTTTCCCTTATTTTACTCTAGTAGTTTGATAGTTTCGGGTCTTAAATTTATGTATGTATTCCAATTTTAGTCATATAGTTTAGATTATTTATTTAATTATTTCCTTCCTTACTCACATGAAAAACAGAGAGAGAGAGAGAGAGAGAGAGAGAGATCTGCCGTCTGCTGGATCACTCCCCAAATCATGGCAAAGTCCAGGGCTGGTCTAGGCCGAAGCCAAGAGCCCAGAACTTCATCCTGGTCCCCACATTAGTGATTGGGACAAAAGTTCTTGGATCATCTTCTGCTGCAAGGAGATGGGTAGGAAGCAGAGCAGTCAGGACCTGCACTGCCATTCTAGTACGAGGTTCTGGCATCACAGGCAGCAGCTTCAGCCCCTAAGCCACAATGCTTCCTACAAGTTGTGTGTTTTAATAGAGTAGGCATATGGGGTCTTGTTTCAAATGTCTGCATGTGGAAAAGCAAATTCCCCACCACCAGCTGTTGAAGAGAATGTCTTTTTTCTGAGGATTGCTTTGAGCACATTGTCAAAGATAACTGGTAGCAGGATAGATTTATTTCTGGGGTTTCCATTCTTTTCCATTGTTCTACATGTCTATTTTTGTGTCATGCTGTTTTTGGACTTAATAGTCCTGTAGAATGTCTTAAAATCTGAAAATGATTTGCCTTTGGCTTTTTTTTTTCTTGTTCAAAACTGCTTTGTTTATTTGGGGTCTTTTGTGATTCTATATGGATTTTAGGATTTTTCTTCTAGTTCTGTGAAGAATGTCATTGGAATTTTGGTGGAGATTGCATTGACCTTGTAATTGTTTGGGTTAGTATGAACATCTTGATAATATTACTTCATCCAACCCACTAACATGGAAGATTGTTCCAAGTTGTGTGTCTGTGTATGTTCTATTTCTTTCATTAGTGTTTTCTCATTTTAACTGTACAGGTCTTCTTACATTCTTGGCTAAATTTATTCCAAGACATTTAATTGTTTAGTAACTGCTGTGATTAGGTTTGTTCCTATAAATTTTCTCTTATACAGGTCATTTTTAGTATATAAAATTAGTATAGATTTTTATTTGTTGATTTTGTATCCTGTAAAATTGTGAAATTCTTTTATTAGTTATAAGGGTCACTTGGTAAAGTCTTTTGGTTCCAATATAAAGAATCATGTCTGGGCCAGCACCGCGGCTCAATAGGCTAATCCTCCACCTGCAGCACCAGCACCCGGGTTCTAGTCCCAGTCAGGGCACTGGATTCTGTCCTGGTTGCTCCTCTTCCTGTCCAGGTCTCTGCCATGGCCCGGGAGTGCAGTGGGGGATGGCCCAGGTGCTTGGGCCCTGCACCCACATGGGAGACCAGAAGAAGCACCTTGCTCCTGGCTTCACATCAGCGCGGTGCGCCAGCTGCAGCGGCCATTGGGGGGTGAACTAACGATAAAGGAAGACCATTCTCTCTGTCTCTCTCACTGTCCACTCTACCTGTTTAAAAAAAAAAAAAAAGAATCATGTCATCTTCAACAGGGATAATTTTACTTCCTCCTTTCAATTAGTATACCTTTTATTTCTTTTTATTGTGTAGTGACTCAGGCTTATCTTTTAAAACTATATTGAGGGACCGGCGCTATGGCTCACTTGATTAATTCTCTGCCTGTGGCACCAGCATCCCTTATGGGTGCCAGGTTCTAGTCCTGGTTGCTCCTCTTCCAGTCCAGCTCTCTGCTGTGGCCCGGGAGTGCAGTGGAGGATGGCCCAAGTGCTTGGGCCCTGTACCCACATGGGAGACCAGAAGAAGCACCTGACTCCTGGCTTCGGATCAGTGTGGCACCAGCCATGGCAGCCATTTGGAGAGTGAACCAACGAAGGGAGGACCTTTCTCTCCATCTCTCTCACTGTCTACCTGTCAAATAAAAAAAAATTAAAACTATCTTGAATAAAAGTGCAAGAATGGACATATTTATGTGGTTGAAGGCCTTAGTGGAAACGCTTTCATCTTCTCTTTTATTCAGTGTTGATAGTGTACTTGTCATAGTGTATATTGTGTTAAAAAATGGTCCTTCTATACCTATTTTTCTAAGATTTTTATCATGCAAGGATCTTGTATTTTACTAAGTGATTTTTATGTATCTATTGACATGATCATAATATTTATATACTTCATCCTATTGGTGTTATGCATCATATTTACTGATTTTCATACATTAAACCATCACTGGATCCCTGGGATAAATCTCACTTGGTCACATGGATGACCTTTTTGATGTGTTGTGGTAATTGATGTGTGTAGTAGATTCCCCTAAGTGTGCACAGTGAGGCCATAGACTCCTGAATATTGGACATGGCTGTGGTCCTGCTTCTGTCTACACAGGCCTTGTGTAGGCACACCTTCCTAAATGGAACAAGGCTGCAGTAAACAGAAGGTTTGGGTTATTATTAGATATTGCTTTATGGAAAACTCCTTATCATACTCCAAGGGCTTAGAATATGAGCCAGGAGCAACATGACTGCCAGAAGCAACTTGAATTTTGCTTCCCACGAAAAATATGTCACATGATACTTATCTCACTTGCTTGTGCCTGCTTGTTATTCTTTTACAATGATTAGTCCTGCTGTACATTCCTAATTGTTATGTTACCAACTGAACCCTAATGAGCTATCCAGCGGCAATCTTTGGATGAAGATGCCTGTGTTTCGGCTCGTGATTTGAGACTTTACAAACGTGCTAGTACTTTTTGAAGATTTTTGCATCTACATTGCCAGGAATATTAGTCTATAATTATATTTTTATTGCATCATTCTCTGGCTTTGGAATTAAGTCAATATTCCTTTTACACAAAGAGTTTTAAGGGATCTTTTCCTTTCAATTCTTTGCAATAGTTTGAGAAGAATTGCTGTTGGTTCTTCAATAAACATCAAGTACAATACAACAGTGAACTTACACAATCCTGGCCTTTTCTTTACTCATTCAATCTCATCCTCAGTTATTGGAATACTCGGGTTTTCTATGTCTTCATAAATCAATTTTGATAAATTATATATGCCTCAAAATCTATCCATTTTTTTCTTGATTTCCCCAATTTGTTGGCATAGAACTTTCATAATAGTTCCATGATTCTTTGTATTTCTGTGATATCAGTTGTAATGTCTCCTTTTTCACCTCTTATTTTATTTATTTCAGTTTTTTCTTTTCTCTTGGTTAGTCTGATTAATGATTTATCAATTTCATTTTTCCAAAAGTTAGCTCTTCATTTCATTAATCTAGGGCCATCCTCCACTACTTCACGGGCCACAGCAGAAAGCTGGACTGGAAGAGGAGCAACCAGGACAGAATCCAATGCCCCAACTGGGACTACAACCCGGGGTGCCAGTGCTGCAGGCGGAGGATTAGCCAAGTGAGCTGTGGCACCGGCCTCATTAATCTTTTCTACTTTTCTGTTTCTATTTTGTTTATTTTCCAGTTTCTATTATTTATTTATTTCTAATTAATTTCAGGTTTGGTTTCTTCTTGTTTTTCCAAGTATTTGATTCTCTGTTACATTAGTTACTTGATACATTTCATTTCTTAGTGTAGGCATTTATTGCTGTGAACTTTCCTCTTTACACTGCTTTGGTTGAATCCCAAAAGTTGTGATATGTTCTGTTTCCATTATCATTAGTTTCAAGGAATATTTTAATTTCCCTTTGATTTCTTTAGTGACACACTATTCAATTAGGATCATGTTGCTCAGTATCTATGTATCTGTATGATTATTTTACTTTCCTTTGTTGATAATCCCCAGCTTTATTTCATTATGGTCAGAAAAGATGCATGCTGTACTTTTAATTTTTTTAATTTGTTGAGATTTTTTTGATATCCTATTCTATGATTTATGATAGAGAATGTCTCAGGCACAGATGAAAATAATATATATTTTGCTGCTATATGATATAACATTTTAGAAATTTTATTTTCACTTTTTTTATTTATCTTATATTTTTATTTGTTTATAAATTTATAAAAATCTATTCAGTTCATTTGGTCTATAGTATAGATTACTTCTGTTTATTTTTTGACTGATAAAATTGTCCATTGATAAACGTGGAGCATTAAAGTCCCACAGTATTATTATAGTGGAGATTATGTGTAAAACTGGGTGCTGTGGCATTAGGTGCATACTCATTGATAACAGGCATATCTTGTTGAATTGATCCCTGATGATTCCATAGTGACCTTCTTTTAACAGTTCTTGTCTTAAATTCTCTTTTGTGTAATATAAACATAACAACTCTCACTCATTTTAAAATTTTCACTTGCATTGAATATCTTTTTCCATCCTTTTGCTTTCAGTCTATATATCATGGTGAAGTTCTTCTCTGCTCATGTCTGTTTGGGCTTCTATGAGCTTCCTGTATTCAGACGAACATAATTTTCTCCAAAATGCAGAACTTTTCTGTAACATATTGCAAATAAGTTTTCTAAATCATTTTATTCTATTCTTTCACGAATTCTCAAGATTAAAATATTGGGTCATTTGAAGTTATCCTAGAATCTCTCAAATTTTTTTCATCCTTTTTTAAATGTTCTTCTCTTATTCCTCCTCCTACCCCAGCTCTCCCTCCTCCTCTCCCTCCTCCCTCCTATTTCTCCTCCTCTATCTTTTTTTTTTTTTTTGGTCTGAGATGTTTTTTAATTATGTTTTATACTGTATACTTTCTCCTTAAATGATGCAATTTGTTGTTTAAGCTTTGAACTGTATTATTTTCTATCTTTATTTTCTTTATCTATTTACATAAAAGGAGCAAGTATCATATGTTTCTTTTTTATTTATTTATTTTTTTTTTTTTGACAAGTAGAGTTATAGACAGTGAGAGAGAGACAGAGAGAAAGGTCTTCCTTCCGTTGGTTCACTCCCCAAATGGCCGCTACAGCCGGCATGCTGTGCAGATCTGAAGCTAGGAGCCAGGTACTTCCTCCTGGTCTCCCATGCGGGTGCAGGGACCCAAGCACCTGGGCCATCCTCCACTGCACTCCCGGGCCACAGCAGAGAGCTGGACTGGAAGAGGAGCAACAGGGACAGAAGCCGGTGCCCCAACGGGGTCTAGAACATGGGGTGCCGGCGCTGCAGGCGGAGGATTAATCAAGTGAGCCACGGCGCCAGCCAAAGTATCATATATTTCATATATACAGTATTTTTAATTTTATTTAAATTATACTATCTAATGTATTTCATATATGCATATTTAGGAACATAGTGATACTTCCCATTCTTCTTCCTCATCCCTCTCCCATTCCCACTCTTTTTTTTTCAACTTTTATTTAATAAATATAAATTTCCAAAGTACAACTTTTGGATTATTGCAGCTTTTCCCCCCATGACCTCCCTCCTACCTGCAACCATCCCAATTCCTACTCCCTCTCCCATCCCATTCTTCATCAAGATTCATTTTCAATTATCTTTACATACAGAAGATCAACTTAGTATATACTAAGTAAAGATTTCAACAGACTGCACCAACACAGACACACAAAATATAGAGTACTGTTTGAGTAGTAGTTTTACTGTTAATTTGCATAGTACAAAACATTAAGGACAGAGATCCTACATGAGGAGTAAGTGCACAGTGACTGCTGTTGTTGATTTAACAATTGACACTCTTATTTATGACGTCAGTGATCACCCGAGGCTCTTGACATGAGCTGCCAAGGCTATGGAAGCCTCTTGAGTTCACGAACTCTGATCTTATTTAGACAAGGCCATAGTCAAAGTGGAAGTTCTCTCCTCCCTTCAGAGAAAGGTAACTCCTTCTTTGGTGGCCCATTCTTTCCTCTGGGATCTCACTCACAGAGATCTTTAATTCAGGTGTTTTTTGTTTGTTTGTTTGTTTGTTTGTTTTTTGCCACAGTGTCTTGGCTTTCCATGCCTAAAATATTCTCATGGGCTTTTTAACCAGATCTGAATGCTTTCAGAGCTGATTCTGGGCCAGAGTGCTGTTTAGGATATCTGTCATTCTATGAGCCTGCTGTGTATCCCACTTCCCATGTTGGATCATTTTCTCCTTTTTAATTCTATCAGTTATTATTAGCAGACACTAGTTTTGTTTATGTGTTCCCTTTGACACTTAATTCTATCATCATGATCAATTATGAACTTAAACTGATCACTTTGACTAGTGAGATGGCATTGGTACATGCCACCTTGATGGGATTGAATTGGAATCCCCTGGAACATTCTAGCTCTACCATTAGGGGTAAGTCCGCGTGAGTATGTGTGGAAATATATATCTCCTCCCTCTCTTATTCCCACCCTTATATTTAACAGGGATCACTTTTCAGTTAAATTTAAATACCTAAGAATAATTGTGTGTTAATTAAAAGTTCAACCAATGGTATTAAGTAGAACAAAAAAATACTAAAAGGAATATTATAGTAAGTTGTTCCTCAATAGTCAGGGCAAGGGCTGATCAAGTTGTTGTTTCTCATAGTGTCCATTTCACTTCTACAGGTTTCCTTTTAGTTGCTCTTAGTTGTCACTGATCAGGGAGAACATATGATATTTGTCCCTTTGGGACTGGCTTATTTCACTCAGCATTATGTTTAAAAACAAATTAAAGGGGCCGGCGCCGCGGCTCACTAGGCTAATCCTCCACCTTTCGGCGCCAGCACACCGGGTTCTAGTCCCGGTCGGGGCGCCGGATTCTGTCCTGGTTGCCCCTCTTCCAGGCCAGCTCTCTGCTGTGGCCAGGGAGTACAGTGGAGGATGGCCCAAATGCTTGAGCCCTGCACCCCATGAAAGACCAGGAGAAGTACCTGGCTCCTGCCATCGGATCAGCGCGGTGTGCCGGCCGCAGCGCGCCGGCTGTGGCGGCCATTGGAGGGTGAACCAACGGCAAAGGAAGACCTTTCTCTCTGTGTCTCTCTCTCACTGTCCACTCTGCCTGTCAAAAAATAATAATAATAATAATAAAAAAATTAAAGGTATACAAATTGGGAAGGAAGAAGTCAAACTATCCCTCTTTACAGATGACATGATTCTTTATTTAGGGGATCCAAAGAACTCTGCCAAGAGACTATTGGAACTCATATAAGAGTTTGGCAAAGAGCAGGATACAAAATCAATGTACAAAAATCAACAGCCTTTTCATACACAGGCAATGCCATTGCTGAGAAAGAACTGCTAAGATAAATCCCATTCACAATAGCTACAAAACAATCAAATACCTGGGAATAAACTTAACCAAGGACGATAAAGTTCTCTACAATGAGAACTTTGCCATTATCAGAAATCTCCTTGGCTGCCTTTAAATACCTGACCCTATGTTAAAACAAATGAGATAGGAATTTCACAGAGATGTGTATCCAAGATTTCACATATAGAGCAAAGCAAATCTGTGGGATTAAGTTTTGCCATTAAAGCTAATACTGTAGCTCTTTTGAGAACAGAGATCCTACATGGGAAGTTAGTACACAATGACTCCTGTTGTTAATTTAACAATTAACACTCTTACGTGTGATGTCAGTGATCACCCGAGGCTCTTGACATGAGCTGCCTAGGCCATGGAAGCCTTTTGAGTTCTGCAAACTCCATCAGTATTGACAGGCCATAAACAAAGTGGAAGTTTTCTCCCCGCTCCAGAGAAAAGTACATCCTTTGATGGCCACTCTTTTCCACTGGGGTCTCACCCAGGGACGTTCTCCAGGTAGGGACACTTTTTCCACGAGTGTCCTGGCTTTCCATGCCTGAAATGCTCTTCTGGGCTTTCCAGACAGACCAGAGTGCCCTTAGGGCTGATCTTGAAGTCACTGCGTGCTGCTTAAAGCCATTGCCACTCTGAGTCTGTCATACAGACTGCTTCCCAGGTAGGAGCATTTACTCCTCTTTAATTTCACCACTATTAGTAATAAACACTTAATCCCACTTATATAATCGCTTTAAAACTTAAGATGTTAACATTACCATCTAGCCCAAGGGGGTTTGCGATCCCATAGCAAATGTTAAACTGTACCCTTAGAAGTAACTCCGTAAGAATGCATGCAGAGATATACAACTTTACAGCCTCTCTGCAGGACCTGAGAAAATAAAAACAGACACAGCTCTTCATGAGCTTAATTATTCTTAAGCATTTTATATGGATACATTGTATTAGCTATAATCCCTTAATCCGGCCTATTGAAAGGTCTCCCAATTATTAAGCATAGATCTTTCAGGGAGTCTCCGAAAGAGCAGATGTAGAACTGCCATAGTTAAATTACTTTATAACCAAGCGCCAGGAACCAGCCACCTGGAGGAGCATCTAGGCCAGGGAGCCTGGAGCACATGGCCCGAAGGGGCCCAGGGCTACAGCAAGCCCTGTCCTGGCAAGAGGCCAGGGAAGAAGAGCCAGGGACTGGTTTATTTCACTATGTATAATGGTTTACAGTTTTAAGAAAATAATGATACTTCCCACCCTACCCTCTCACTTCCTAATTCCCACCCCTCCATCCCTCTTCCATTCTTGTTTTTCTTTTAATTTTTACAATGACATATTTGTTTACTTATAACGACAAGCTTATCCTTCCTGTAAATGAATAATTTGGCAAGAAGAAAAACCACTGTTCCTCAAGAGTATAGACAAAGGCTATAAACAATAATCAAATCACAAAATGTCAATTTTGCTCATATACATTCACTTTTGTATTCTGTAAATAAGTTACCACAAACCAGAGGAAACATACAGTAATAAAGGTATAGGGAGTAATTTTTATTATTATTGTAGCTATGGAAGTCATAGTGTGGCTCTAGGTTGTACCTATGGCTCATTCTAGACAGTGAGTTTCCTTTTACGCTGGTCCCATGCCATGTTCCAAGGAAGAAACTGGAATGAAGAGCTTCTCAAGAGTGATAGCAAGTCTTGCTGGTGCCATGACTGTACCTGGCACATAGACTCTCAGCCTGTATACAAGTAGGCAGCAAAAAGCTACTGTTTTTCACATGTTGGTTGGAACTGGAATTGTGACATCAGTGCCGGGCCTAAAAACAGGATGGTCACAGACTCATAACCACCATGCAATTCCAGAGCTCCAAGAGTAGCACTTGTGTTTTGTGCAGGAAGCAGATCCTACAGACATTATCTGAGAGTGACTGGATTTGTAGGAATGATCTTGGCTCTGTAACAGGCAACAAGCTGCTTCTAGGGCTGGGTTGGGTGCAGAAACCTGAGACTCAAGTCACAAGTGAGCAGAAGCCTCAATACACATGGCAATTTCTATTTTAGGGGCAGGAGCCCTGAACCACATGATAAGCCTGGACAGAGCACAGAAACTCTGGACCAGACACACCAGCAAGAAGGTGTGACGTGATGCATTGAAGTAAAGATGCCAATTCCATATTCCTAGTTGGAGGGGTACAAAAGAACGAAACCAGAACCTCCAGGAACTCTACTGGGTGGGACTAGAAAACTCTAGCAGCTGTTCAAGGGAGTCACAGAAGTCAAGAGGAATACCCAGGGCGAGCATAGTGTAGCCATTCTGCCTACTGTTAGTGGGAAGGACCAGAGAAAATCATCCTTGAGTTAAGTCTGAAGCCCTTCTCTGTGCCATGGGGAGCAGTCTGGTTCACTGTTCACAGAGTACATGATCCCAGTGATTTACCCAAACAAATGTGTGAAACATCCAGAATGTAGGCACACTCCCTATTGCGCATTCAGACTCTAATGCAAGAGCCATCTCTAATGTGCAGAGAGCTCCGAGCCTCTGCATTCAGACTGGGTAGGTGCACAGAAACCCTGGCTAACATCCCATGTACACAGGTACCGGCCACAGCCATTTAAGTTGTGAGGGAATGGATTTTTGGAGAGGAATGACCTCTAATCTTAGGGTTGGGTCTCCCTACTGCCAGTGTCATAGAGGCTAGGTATCCCAACTGCCGTTCGCACACTGTCTTCTGAGGAGCAGAGCACTGTGTGGCTTGGGGCTGATGTTGCTCTGCACTACTGGACACAGTTGGACATGTGGGGCTCAGTCTGCCTTGCTAGAATACAGGAATGTTCTTAGGGCCCCTAGGAAGAAAATGGGCAAGGTGTTCCATCTCCTAGCACAGTATGAATTGACAGTGACTCCCTTGCCACACTGCCATAGACAGTGCTCTGAGGGTTTGGGGAATAGACAGTGTGAGTTCCTTCTCTGAAGCAAAAATGCCAAGAGTTTCCCAGGGAGCTGTATTTTCTGAATTGGTGATATATGGTGACTTGATTCCTCTCTAGCTAGTATGAACCACATCAGAGAATCCTACTATTGGACTCTTCTGTGGCTACTTGCTCATGCTTTTCCCTGCACCAGGGAATTCCCCTGACCAAGGGACTGGGACTTCAGATACCACAGGTTTGATTTCATTCCTCTACACTGCTGTCTTTCAGCAGTGTCTGTGTGTTGCCACAGTTCCATTGTGTTCAAGTGTACTTCTTCATACCCTCACATCAATATGTATCTGCTTTGAGTTTTCTTGGTTAAAGAAGAAACAAATCCAAGCCTAATTCACCAAGATAATAACTCCTGTTATTGAAAAGCTGAAAAGAGCCGGCGCCGCGGTCAATAGGCTAATCCTCTGCCTTGCAGTGCTGGCACCCTGGGTTCTAGTCCAGGTCAGGGCGCTGGATTCTGACTCGGTTGCCCCTCTTCCAGTCCAGCTCTCCGCTGTGGCCCGGGAGTGCAGTGGAGGATGGCCCAAGTGCTTGAGCCCTGCACCCACATGGGAAACCAGGAGGAGCACCTGGCTCCTGGCTTCGGATGAGCATGGTGCGCTGGCTGCAGCGCACCGGCTGTGGTGGCCATTGGAAGGTGAACCAATGGCAAAAGGAAGACCTTTCTCTCTGTCTCTCTCTCTCTCTCTCACTGTCCACTCTGCCTGTCAAAAAAATAAATAAATAAAAATAAAAATAAAAAGCTGAAAAGATAACAAATCAATATAAAGAATAACCATTTCCTCATTATACTGCTTTAAAAAATGGTCAACTTATAATTGGAATAAATTTCAGATATAACATAATTACTTCCATAAATGTTTTAACATAAATTTCTAAAATATTGACTATCTTCTCATATAACAGCAATTATAACGTCTAAAAATTCCTCAATATTACTACATATGTGATAAGTGTTGTACTCCATTTGTCACTTGGATCTACAAGTCTCAACTGTTTTATACATTTTACACATGTAAAAATTAACTTGGGTGGTATAACAATAAGTCTTACTGCCTCAGAATCATATGGCTAAAATGGTAAAAATTGTAAACGTTATGTATACCTTACCACAATAAAAGATAAAAAAAAATTTTATTTATATAGATTAGTTTTTGAAACATATATCTAGATAGATAGCTAGATAAATGTGTTTTAGGCATAAAATATATTAAAGCATTTGAAATCTTACATGAAAGAATATGTTGATAACACAATAATAAAATACATATTTATTTTAATTTTTGATAATTTTTTTTATTTTGAAGTATTTCAAATAATCTAGTAGTCTATAAAAAAAGCTCCAAGAACACACATATATCAAATGGTTTGTAACATTTTTCATAGTCACTTCACATGTAAATTTTATATATTTATAAGTATGTATATAATGCATACATTTTAGCTACAGGGGGATATACCAATGTCAAACAGTGAAAACCATGATACAGATAATAAAAAGAGAGAAGAAAGATAAACTGTTAATTAAGTGGCATAAATCGTTGATGACATTTATAAATGACTATATAAAGATAATATGAAATCCATACATCATTTTATACACACACAAAACACTTATTAGTGGGCAAATATGTGAGAAAAAAACATGCTGGGCTGATGCTGTGGCATAGCATGTTCATGGATTGGAAGAATCAATATCATCAAAACATAAAAAATGTGCTCAGGATCACTAGCCATCAGGGAAATGCAAATCAAAACCACAATGAGGTTTCACCTCACCCCTTTAGAATGGCTATCATACGGAAATCAACAAACAACAAATGCTGGCAAGGGTTTGAGAAAAAGGTACCCTAATACACTGTCGGTGGGAATGCAAGCTGGTAAAGCCACTAGGGAAGACATTATGAAGAGATCTCTGAAATTTGAATATAGACCTATCAGAGTTATCTGTACCCCCATGTTTATTGCAGCTCAATTCATACTAGCTAAGACATGGAATCAACCCAAATATCTGTCAACCAAAGACTGAATAAAGAAATTATGATATACACACAATGGAATATTACACAGCATTTAAAACATGAAATCTGGTCATTCTCAGCAAAATGGATAATCTGGAAAACATCATACTTAGTGAAACAAACCAGTCCCAAAGGGACAAATACTATATATTCTCTCTCACCCAGGATAACTAGTAGATTACCTAAAAGGAAATCTGTAGAAGTGAAATTGATACTTTGAGAAGTGAAGACTCTGAACACCCCTTGTCTTGAATGTTGAGGAACAGTTTTCTTTTCATTTTTTTACTCTTATAATTTGGTGAACTTTTTGTTTAATGATTAAAGTTAATCATTTATATATAAAGGTAGTTGAAAATAAATCCTAGTAAAAAATAAGAGTGGGAATAAGATAGGGAGGGGAAAGAGGGTGGGAATGTGGGTGGGAAGACAGGCACATTGGGAAGAGTGCATGTAGTTTGTAACTGCAAAGCTGTATAATTCTTTATACATGCCTACAGACTTACTTCTAAGGGTACAGTTTAAAAACTTGCCATGGGACCCCAAATCATCTTAAGCCTGACGGTAAAAATAGCATTTTAACTGTTAAAATGATCATATGGAAGTATTAAGTATTAAAATGATAATATAGATAGGATTAAGTGTTAAAGTGATCATATAAATAGGATTAAGTGTTCAGTACTAATAATAGAATTTAAAAGGAGCATGGGCTCCCACATGGGAAGCAGTCTACACAGCAGACTCATAGAATGACAATCACTTTAAGTAGCACTCTGACCTCAGAATCAGCCCTTAAGGCGTTCTGGTCTGGCTAAAAAGCCCACAAGAGCATTTCAGGCATGGAAAACCAAGACACTGTGGCAAAAATTGTCCTACATAAAGGATCTCTATGGGAGAGACCTCAGTGGAAAGAAATGGACATCTAAGAAGGATGCACTTTTCTCCCATGAGAGTATTTCAGGCATAGAAAGCCAAGACACTCTGGGGGAAAAAAAGAAGACCTAAATGAAAGATCTCTGCAAGTGAGATCCCAGTGGAAAGAACGGGTCATCAAAGAAGGAGGCACCTTTCTCTGAAGGGAGGAGAGAACCTCCACTTTGACCATGGCCTTGTCTAAATATTATCAGAGTCAGTGAACTCAGAGGGCTTCCATAGCCTTGGCAGCTCATGACAAGAGCCTAGGGTGATTACTGATGCCATAAACAAGAGTGTCAATTCGTTAAGTCAACAACAGGAGTCACTGTGCACTTATTCCTCATGTAGGATCTTTGTCCTTAGTGTGCTGTACATTGAGATTTAATGCTATAACTAGTACTCAAACAGTATTTTTCACTTTATGTTTCTGTGTGGGAGCAAACTGTTGAAATCTTTACTTAATGTATGCTAAACTGATCTTCTGTATATAAAGAGAATTGAAAATGAATCTTGATGTGAATGGAAGGGGAGAGGGAGTGGGAAAGGGGAGGGTTGTGGGTGGGAGGGACGTTATGGGGGGGAAGCCATTGTAATCCATAAGCTGTACTCTGTAAATTTATATTCATTAAATAAAAGTTTAAGAAAAATAAAGTTAATTAAGTTTCTCAAAAAAAAAAAAAAAAGTGAAATTAACTTGGAGATGAAATGACTTTGAACAGCCCTGTCTTGACTGTTGAGAAATAGTTTCTTTCTTTTTTTATTCTTATTTTTCTTTTACTCTTTTTTTCTTTTATCATATAAATTGATGAAATCTTTAATTACTATCGATTTAATCCTCTGTGCATAGAGTTAATTGAAAATAGATCTTAGTATAAAATAAGACTGGGAATAGGAGAAGGAGGAAGAATTGGGGTGGGAGGGAGGGCATGATGAGAAGAATCACTATATTCTTAAAACTGTACTTAAGAAATACTTGAAGTTTGTATTCATTAAGTAAATGTTTGAAAAAAGAGACTATAATAACTGACAATAGAAGTCAGCAAAGATGTAGCATAACTGTGTAGCATGTCCACAAACAAAAGTCAATAGTATTATTATACTCAAACAATGACCTGGCTGAGAAAGATCTTGTGAGACCACTCTCATTCACAATAGTTACAAAAATGTAAATGCTTTGTAAATATCTTGGCATAAATTTAACTGAGAATATAAAAAATTTCTACAATGAAATTTACAAAACATCAATGAAAGAATATGCTAATATGTTAAAGCCTTAGCCCAAGATGAGATTGTTTTGTGACCGCTAAGAAAGTAATTAAGGTTAATTGATTTCACTTTGGTGGGTCCCTAATCTAAGAGGATTGGTGTCCTTATAAGAAGAGACACCAAATTACTCTTCTTTCTCTCTCCCCCTCCCTGTATTTCTATTTATATCTCTAACTCTAAATACAGCTACAAGAAAAGGCCGTGTGAAATAAAAACTCAAAAAGGCAGCTACTGGGGCAGCACTGAGGTTTAGCCACTAAAGCTTACACCTGTGACACTGGCATCCCATATGGGTGTCAGTTCACGTCCAAGCTTCTATGCTTCCAATCAAGCTCCCTGATAATGGTCTGGGAAAAGCAGCCAAAGATGGCCTAGATGATTGGACCCTGCCACCCACCCACATTGGAGACCTGGCTGAAGCTCTTGGCTCCTGCCTCCAGCCTGGCCCACTGCTGACCACTGTGGAAATTTGGGTGTGAACTAGTGAATGGAACATTTTCTCTCTGTCTCTGTCTCTTTCTCTCTCTCTCTGTAGTTCTGCTTTCAAATAAATAAATCTTTGAAAAAAAAGAAGGCAGCTATCTACACTACAAATAGAAAGCCCTAATCAGAGACTAAATCTTCCAGAACCTTTATCCTGAATCTTTTGCTTCCAGATTGGTAACAAAATAAATTCCAGTTCCTCAAGTCATGCAGTCTACTGTATGTTGTTGTATGAGCCCAAGAATAAAACTCCACTCACTTGATTGCAAATACTAAGCCCACCACCACCTTGCAAAGCTGTTCCTTGGAGAGCTAAGGCAGACCAAGGACAGAAACTCATGCTTCTGAGAACAACATTGCTCCAGGGGCAAAGTGTAGACAGAAGGTACGGAGAAAGACATGCCCAGTTCCTCACCTAGATTCACCCAGGAGATACTTGATTCCATTCCCCTAGGAAAGAAGAAGGGATAAGAAAAGAAATTGTTTAGGGAAACTTCCTTTGTGAGGTAGAGGAGTAGATTACACAACCTCTACCACCTGCTTGGGAATGCCCATCCATCACCCAGAGAACTAGAGAAGTTCACCCACCTGTTGCTCCCCCACAGTCATCAAGTACTCCTCCATAGTCCTAAAATCTGGCTTTTCCTATCTAACCTCACAGATAGGTCTGCCTTTGTCTTGTCTGACCTAGACTATTGCCACAATCATGAGCTGAGCTTCATAACCTCCATCATCTTTCTGTATGGAATTCTGTGCTTCAGAATTGCCACTTGAAGTGACAATCTGATTGTGTCAGTCTCATGCTTAAACTACTTCAAATGCTTTCATGACAAATAATGCAAATCCCTAAGCATATCAATCTGAGATGCAAAGGCTTATGTATATCAATGCCCAGAAAGTGAGAGAAGGTGCTATGTTTGAATAGAAACTGGCAGACTCTCTGTACTGATAAACGCTTATAATTATGGATTCAAGAATCTGAACTTGCAGGAAATGCAATGGAGAATGAAGGACATGGTAATACTGGCCTTCCAGACACAAAATATGAAAAACGCATAGCTGATGCATGTGTGATCTCAGTTATCCCCGAGGAACCCCCACAGTCCTCCTGTGTCACCAGCTTCCCCAGACTCCCTCTTCCTGCCCATATTGCTGCTGAAGCCATGGGTATCCTCATGTGCAACTTTTCCTGGGTTCCCATCTGACACTCCCCTGAGAGAGAGCATGCTCTCCCCAGATTCTAATGGCAGTCCACTACTCCACAGTTTCACACTGTGCTATCCCTTTTCCACTAGCAGAATCCTCCTCCTCTGGCTGCTTCCCTACCAGACCTACCTCACTGTCTCCCATAGCTGTGTGCTTCATTCAGTGCCTTACATTTCACCTTCAGCTCTTCCTGGAGTCGCCCACTCCCCTTCTGGCTTCCAGAAGCAGTTTCTATCTCTAGCCTGTGCTCTCCTACCTGTGACATCTACCACAGTGGCAGGGTCCCAGCTTCAGGGCTCAAATAAATTCCCAGATGGACGATGTACTAGGAACAGCAGTGCTTCTCTGTGAAATATTGGACTGGAAGAATCTGCCATGTCTTTAATGCTATTCCACCTTTAACATTCTTTGACTAGATCTAGGTTCCTGTTCACTTCTGCTTACCTAGTCTTTCCCTTTCTTCTCCTTGTCCTTGTAATCATTTCTCACTTCTCCCTTTTCTCACATTACTTCCTCTCATCCTTTGTCTGAATTTCTGGGTCTCCTATCTCATTGCTGATCCCTCCTAAACTCCCTACCTATTCATTATAAACACTGCACACTACCTTGGCAAAATTTTGAAACCTAACATATGACCTTATTGTTTCACCATCAGGATGTTGTGGATAAATATATGAAATACACAGAACACTTTTATTCCATTAGAAAAGAAGGAAATAAACAAAGAAACAAAAATAACAACTATAAATGACATAATTACACTGGGAAGCTATAATCATATTATTTATACTCATATACCTTGAAATCACAAGACAGAAAAACCTGGAGAAGAAAGAGAGAGAAATTATGAACTAGAAAGGGAAGCCAACACTTGTGTTACCCAGAATAGTGTCAAGAATTAGTTCCCAATGATGACAGGATCCACATGTATCCTGAGGTAACCTTGAGACCATCTACCTTGTTACTATCGAGTAAAAGTACAATTTGAAAGAATTCTACTACACTCTTGATGAATTTAGTCTAACACCACCAAATAAAACCACTTACAACAGGCTAGAAATATAATTAAAAAATCTTATAGTCTTTGCTTTTGTTTTTTGACTTCGCACATTTTCTTTATCCATTCATCTGTTTAAGGACACCATGTTTGAATCCATTCTTTGGCTCTTATGAATACTGATGCTATACAAAATGTGGTGCAGTTATCTCTGATGAGATGCATTTATGTGCTTTCGGTATATACCCTGTAGTGGATTTGCTGTATCATATGACAAATGTAATTCTAGATTTTAAGAAATGTTCACACTGTTTTCCACAGTGGCTCCACTAATTTACTTTCCCATCAAAAGTATATAAAACTTCCCCTTTCTCTACATTCATGCCAGAATTTTTTTACTCTCTGTAATTGGATAATGGCAATTCTGAGAGCTGTAAGGTGATACTTCACTGTGGTTTTGGTTTTCATTACCTTGATGACTAGTGGTATTGAGCCCTTTTGTTCATATATTTATTGACCATTTGTATTTCTTTTTTGAGAACTATTGAAGTACATTGCCCATTTTTCACTGGACTGGTTGGTTCATACTGTTGAATTACTTGAGTTGCTGATATACTCTAATATTAATCCTTTGTCAGGTAGCTTGAAAATAATTTTCCCATTCTGTTGGTTGTGTTTTCACTCTACTAATAGCTTCCATTGGTTTATAGAAACTTCTGAGATTGATATACTCTCATTTGGCTAGTTTTGCTTTTGTTTTCTGTGCTTTGAGGTCTTGTCCAAGAATTCATCAGCTACATCAATGTCTTGAATTGTTTTCCCTACATTATCTTCCAGTAGCTCCATAGTCTAAGGTTTTGAATTTAGGTCTTTGATCCATGTTGAGTTGACTTTTGTGTATGGTGAAAGCTAGGGGTCTCATTTCATTCTTTTACATATATACATCCAGTTTTTGCCAGCAGCATTTATTGAAGAAATTATCCATTCTCCAATGAATGATTTGGGCACTTTTGTTAAAAGTCAAAAGGACATGGATCAATTTACGGACTTTTTGGCTGTTCCATTGATCCATATGTCAGTTTTTATGCAAGCAGCATGATGTTTCAATTACTGCAGCATTGTAGGATGCTTTAAAGTTAAATATTGTGATGCCTCCATCTTGATTTTTTGTTGTTGGTGTTGTTATTCAGCATATCTTTGGCTATTCTGCATCTTTTGGGATTCCATATGAACTTGGGGATTTTTTTTGCTAATTCTGTAGAGGATGTCATTGTTATTTTTATAGAGATTGCACTGAATCTGTGGAATGTTTTAAGTCATATAAACCTTTTAATAATATTAATTCTTCCAATCCATGAGCAAGGAATATCTTTCCATTTTTGTGTACTTGATAATTTCTGGCATCAGTGTTTTATAATTTTTATTGTAGAGATCTTTCATTTCTTCAGTTAAATTTATTCCTAAATATTTGATTTTTGTGGCTATAGTGAATAGGGTTTATTTCTTGATTCCTTTTTCAGTGAGTTCATCATTAGTGTATAAAAAGCGACTGTTTTTCACATGTGGGTTTTGTAACTTGCAATTTGCTGAATTGGTTTACCACCAGTTTTAACAGCTTTTTGGTCAAGTGTTTAGGTTTTTCAAGCATTACATCATGTCATCTGCAAACATGAATACTTTGACCAACTACTCACAAATGTGTCCCTAATGCATTCTTTGATGTAAGATTGGTTATAGATTGGGATAGATGAGTTGAAATTAGGCCAGCTAGCATCTCTGCCTTAGAAAAAACCAAGTTGATATCTCCAGAAGATCCCTGGTGCTCCCCTGAATGCTGGCAGCCTGTTGACAACAAAATATCAGATTCAAATCACAGCCTTGATATCACAGAAAACTCCTTGTTGTCAATTTAAAACCTAGGTTATCAAATGATTAGATAAATAAGACTTATTGATTCAAATTAACACAAAGTTATTGCTCTGTATTTATAAGATAATAAAGTGTCATTTATATGCAGTATATGACAGGATACATAGCATAAATATCTCTGTGGCTGCTCAAAATTAATGGAAGTTAGTTCAATGTAGACAATATTCCTGGGAGATTTGGAGTCTGTTCATGCCTATAAATGACATAAAAAGTCTACGACTGAGTTTTCCAGAACTTCAGACAGTCGCACACCTAGACCAGGTCCTGCTGTTTGGCTTAGACCTGCTTTTCCCATTTTTTGCTGCCCGCTGACACAATCATCTTACCTTTAGCTGATTAACAATAAATGGGCATATGAACCCTGAAAATTTTTTGGTGAAAACTTTTCTGAGAACATTGTCTCTACATCAAATCATTTCCATAAGAATCAAAATTTTAAGTGCTAAAAAAGATGCTGAAGCTTTTCTAAATTCAAAGATTTATCTTATTTATTTTAAAGGCAGAGTTAGAAAGAGAGAGCATTCTTCTATCCACTTGCTCTTTCCCCAAATGGCTACAATGACCAAAGCCAGGCAAGGCTGAAGCCAGGAGCCTGGAAATTCTTCTGGGTCCCCCACATAGATGCAGGGGCCCAAGCATTTGGGTCATCTTCCACTGCTTTTCCCAGGCACATTAGCAGGGAGCTACAGTAGAAGTGCAGCAGCCAGGACTGGAACTAGCACCCATATCAAGCCCAATAGCAAAACTGCATGAAATTTATAGCTGTGATCTCAATTCTCCCTAAGGAGAAGTTATTTCTATTCAGATGAAGCTTCTGTTCCCTCAGTGTGAACCCCTGTGGTTGAGTCTGCTTAAGAAATCAACAGGAATGAACAACAGGAGATAAGAGAGCACAGCAATATAGTACCTGAGGTTGATAAGGCCCAGAACAGAAAAAGGCAGGACCAGTTTTCAGAGATTTTGTAGAGAATGTCTTAGCAGATAGTAAAGCTGGGAAACATAGGCTGAAGCAAGAAGCAAGATGGCTAAAAATTGGATTTTTCAGTGAGCATCTCCTCCAGACCACAAGGAGAACAGTTAACCACACGCCAGGTCACCATCGCAAGAGTTAGAGAAGCCAGGTGTGAGACCACAGTGCCTCATTTTAGTGTAATAATAAGAAACCCACAACAAAAAAAAAGTAGAAATGAAACAGTTGCCTGCAACACACCTCCCCAGTTCCAAATGGGGTCAACATGGAGGAGACGCCTCCCACTTAAGGGAGAGAAGGAATTGAATCTAAGTACCAATCTCATTGTGTTAAAATTCTGAGTTAAACAGAGCCTCATGGCCTCTGCCTCCAGGAGACACCTCCAGACTGAATATATGAGTGCTATAGGACCAGGATAGTTCTACAAATGATCCCATGAATCCACTCAACAAGTGAAAGAAGATTCCAGCCTCTACACAGTATTGCAAGAGAGGTAGCTTAGGCTCTTACCTTGGAGCCCAGAGCTCAGACACTAAACTAAGACCCAGCACCTGATAAAACCCAGAAAACAGCTGTGAACATGCTTAGCATCAGGCAAAGGGCTGTGCACTCATGCGAGGAACCACTCCTGTCCATCATTCAGGTGCTCGGGTGGACCTGGAAAGAGTCTCTGGAACATCGCAGAGTTCAGTGACAGGTCCGGATGTGACACAGATTGTTCCCAGGCTGGGTGCCCAGTGGCTCCCATAATCACTCTTCCTGAAATCTCATGAAGACATAAATGGAGCCATGAGACTGGAGCTTGCAACACAATGCTGGGCTGATAAAGCTTCACACTTGGAAGATCCTAATAATGCCTAACCCTAGGCAAGTGCCTGTGGGCAGTCTCTGGACTTGCACCTTATTAAGGGAGGACCTGCACCCTGCTGAGGTCTTGTCTTGACATACATCACTGACAGCTTCACAAGGACCTGCACAGGGCCTAGTGACTGTGAGAACCAGGTATGCCCCACGTATTGCCTGCCTGGGCAGCTGAAGGGGTACCTCCATCTCCTCCTATAACTTTGGGTAGACAGAAGGAAACCACAGGATTGCTTTGGGACCCACTAACAAGCAGTAAACATCCAATAATCAGGGTATTTTAAAAGCCATTCTCCTCAGGACAGTACCTATAGAAAGAGGAACTGGACATGTTTCCGTATCAAGTTGATTTCTGTAGCCACAACCGAAAAGTCTAAAACCCCAGCCAGAATCACCTAGGACAGGATGGTAAGAGTGGCATTGTACACTACTCCAACTCAGAAGCAGACAAACCATAACAGAGGGGGCTTCAGTCCCACCCTCAGGCCGCATGAGTCAGGATGGACTGTGTCTTTCAGGTATAAATTAGCATCATGGCATCGGTGAAACAAGGCTAGTAGTGTGAGCTCATCTCTGTGTCAAGATGAGTCCTTTTCAGGCACTTCCCAGCTCTCTCTGAACAACAATACCAACTGTGGACTTAGGACAAATTTGAGCTTGGTGAATGCTGTGGGACCGAAGTAGAAAAAGAAAAGTTAACGGTAGACCTACAGGGAAAAAAATACCAGTTTGGGGTGTTATCCGGCACAGAAATAGCAGCTCTGTCAACAGATTCAGAGAAAATTTAAAGAAAAAAACTGCTTCAAATTTCTGGAAGGACAGCCACAACGAAAGTCAGATTATTTTAATTAATCATTCTTCCATGTACAAATTATGTCTTACATCATTAAATATCAAGAACAAGCATCTAGGAACTGAAGTTTTCAAATGTTTGAATGAAGTCTACAATGCTAGTGTTTTAAGGAAACTTAACAAAATTCAAGAGGACACAGAAATTATTTAATACTCTAACAGAGAGAATTTATATATATATATATATATATACAAATATACATATATATGCAATTAAAGAGAATAAAAAATAAATCCTTCAACTGGAAAGTACAAAAAATTAAGTTACAAACATGATAGAGAACAGACTCCAATATGATGGTTAACACAATCTGTTGACAGCTCCCCACAGAGACATTAGTTCAAACAAATATTCACGCACCAATCTACCTTCACAGGAGCAACAGAAACACGTGAGACCACAGTCCCTCATTTTATTAGATTAATAAAAGAAGTTGCATTGAAGAAAACAGGAAGGAAAATGTTGGGAGCTCCAATCCTCCCTCAACTCCGGGGAGAGTGGTTTGGATAGGAAAATCTCCCATGTGGTGGCAGAAGAATCTGAATCACAGTGGCAGGCTCACCAAGAAAAAAAAAATCAAGTCAGAAAGAACTCCCCTGAACCTTGCCCCAGGCCTGTACCGGCAGAACAAGTATTTGGAGATTTCATAATCAGGCAGCCTCCACATTCCCACCCCGAAGAATCAGCACCAGTGTGGAGGAGGCAGGCTTGGGAGACTAGGCCCATGCCTTAGAGCTCAGAGCCTAGTGCACTTCCCTGAGACGCAGCACCTGATAAATCCCAAAGTCCTCTATTCCCAATCCAATACTCACAGACTAAACACCAGACGATCAATATATCAGACATATATCTGTACTCTGGTGGGATGCACTTAGTTTGGCCCATGTCACTGCCCATGTATGGTAAGCCTGGAGAGTACCTCTGTGACATCACAATGTCTGATAGAGAATGTGGGCCTCAGACATGACCTCGGTTGTTACCAACCTGGGTGCCCTGGGACTACATTATCATCTTCTCAGAGACTCGTGACCTCACGTAAAGAACAAAATACAATGCCATAAAACAGTCACCTAGGAACTAATATTTTGAAGCTCTCAGATGAATATTTCAAAGCGTTTTAAGGAAATTGATAGAACTTCAAGAGAATACAGAGAAATGATTTAATATCCTAAGAGAGGAAATGGATAGAGATATGGAAATAATAAAATCAAACAGATTCATTCAACTTAAAAGTACATTAAATGATACTAAAAATATGTTGGGAAGCATCAATAATAGAAAAAAATCAATGTAAGAAAGAACTTGAAGACAGGCTATTTGAAAGTACACAGTTGAAAAAGAAAAAAATAAAAAGATCAGTAGGATTCAACAAAGCTAACAGGAACTTTGAGACCACATGAGAAGAGAAAATATTGGCATTATTACGATTCAAAGGGACTTGAAAATGTCAAATAAGTTACAAAATACATTCAAGGAGATAATAACAAAAGAATTCCAAAATCTGGAGAAAGAAATGCCTATCTAGATACAGGAACATACAACTTTATCAGAGTCAACCGAGCCAAGTTTACCCAAGGAATTATTGTAATAAAGCCATCCAAAATTAAAAACAGAGGATTCTCTTCGGGCCAGCACTGTGGCCAGTAGGTTAATGCCCTGGCCTGAGGTGCCATCATCCCATATGGGCTCCAATTTGAGACCAGTCTGCTCCACTTCTGATCTGGCTCTCTGCTGTGTCCTAGATAAGCAGTGGAAGATGGCCCATAGTCCTTGGGCCCCTGCACTCACATGGGAGACCCAGAGGAGGCTCCTGGCTCCTGGCTTCAGACTGGCACAGCTCAGGCCATTGATACCAATTGGAGAGTGAACCATCAGTTGGAGGACCTCTCTCTCTCTCTCTCTCTCTGCCATTCCTCTCTCTGGGTAACTCTGACTTTCAAATAAATAAATCAATAAATAAATCTTTAAAAAAATAGAGGATTCTCAAGTTGGCATGCAAAAAAGAGCAAATAACACAAAAATAAGTCCCAATTCTCCAGAATGCAGACTTCTCAGTAGTAACTTTATGGGCAAGGAATGAGTGGAAGAAAATTTTCAGAACACCTAAGGGAAAAAGCCACCAGCCAAGAATACCACACTCAGCAAAGGCATCCTCACATAAGACAGAAATAAAGTCTTTCCCAGAGAAGAAAAGCTGAGAGAATTTTTCACCTTTAGATATAATTCACAAGAAATGCTAAATGGAGACATTTAAACTGAAAGGTAAAGATGAAAGCAAGTAACAGAAAATAATAGAACATAGAAAACTCACAGGTAAGAGTAAGAAAAAAGCACATGTAGAGTGTTCTAATATTGTAAAAATGTGACATAAACCATTCATACCTTAACTTCAAAGGCCAAAAAATTAACATATCCTAATTTTCATCATAGAGATGTTTCACCATCCCAGTTTAATTTATTCCAAGGTATTTAAATTTTTTGTAGCTGTTCTGAATGAGCTCGGTCATAGAAGTTCTTTCCCAAGGATGGCATTGTCTGTGTATAAAACAGCTATTGAGTTTTGTGTGCTAATTCTATATCCTACCACTTTACCAAACTCTTTTATTAATTCCAACAATTGCTTAAGGGAGTCTTTTGGTTCCCTTATATATAGAATCATGTCATCTACAAATAGGGATAGTTTGACTTCCTCCTTTCCAATTTGTATCCATTTCATTTCTTTTTCTTGCCTAATATCTCTGACTAAAACTTTGGAACAGCATTCATGAAAGTGGGCATCTTTGTCTGGTTCCAGATCATAATGGAAATGCTTCCAAATTTTCCACACTCAGTAAGATGCTGGCTTTGGGTTAGTCATAAATTACCTTGATTGTGTTGAGGAATGTTCCTTCTATACCCAATTTGTTTAAGTTTCTCATCATGAAAGGATGTTGTATTTTGTCAAATGATTTCTGTCTATTGGTTTTTACTCTTCAGCCGTGGCGGCCATTGGAGGGTGAACCAACGGCAAAAGGAAGACCTTTCTCTCTGTCTCTCTCTCTCACTGTCCACTCTGCCTGTCAAATAAATAAATAAATTTTTAAAAATTTAAAAAAAAAAGAAGAGGAACTTCAAATGTCTCAACAACTATAGAGAAATCAGGGAAAAGACTACAAAGTTGGCTTACATTCAATACAAATTTTTATTGAGAAAACATAACATGTAGACAAGATACCTCACCAGTGATACCTGTGTTGCAAAGATAGATACATAGTTTGCTCTCAGGGAGATGCAAGATTCAAGGGGAAAATGATCTAGATAATGTAGTAAAGGATAAGGGAGTAAGGAGTACATCTAGTACAGTACAGTGGGGGTGTGGCAGTTCAGACCAGAGTGAGACTGACTACCGCTGGTGAATCAGGGAAGGCTTTTGAGAAGTGACATTTGATTTAAATGAACCCACTAACCCGTTAATAACTGAACACATGATTGTTAGGACCTCATTTTATTCAGAGTAAAAATGCAAATTTTGAAAGCCCAGAATCCAGGTCAGAACTACAAATCTGTTTTATTTAATTTTATTTTTATAATTTCTATAAAGGGAACAGATTTTATGTATTTCATATATGCATTTTAAGAGCATAATGAGACTTCCCACCCAACCCTCCCTCACTCACTTTTTTCCACTTTCTCCTCATTCCTTTCTTATTTTTCTTTTAATATATATAGTGACATACTTTCAATTTTCTTTATAATAGGGTACAAAAATGTACCATATTTCAGAACTACAATCTTGTAAAGTTATACTTAGCTTATACAAACAACTGATCACTAAGCAGAAATAAATGAAAACAGCCTAAGTTTTGCAAGAGAAGCCGAGTGGACGTCATCAGCAGGTCGTGTTCAGGTGGACGCCAAGCCCATGTTCCTGGGTTCTCACTGCAAGAGGAAAAGGCTGCACGGAGCCCCACGGTGTGTCCTGAAAGAACCATTGAAAAGAGAGATGGAAGCCACTCTGCACAGGGTGGAGGCGAGAACTACGAGAAAGAGGCAGAGTGCCTGGGAACAGATGGAGAACTTAGGAGAAATAAACACAAAGATGGGAAGGCAAAAGAGAAAACAGGAGGAAGATGGAGAGATGAAAACAGAGAACTCACCTGTGCTTCCTAAACCAAAATACAAGAGCTGTCAGCACAGCCAGGAGCACCACCACTGCCAAGAGAATGAATCCCGTGGAGCTGCGATGCTCTGTGGATGTGGATGGACACCAGTGTTGACAACCCACCCCCTCTCTTGTCCCATCTACTCCTGCTTTATGCATTCCCCTGAGATTCCTGTGTCAGCTGAGAGGTCACCTCCACAATTTTCCTTCTCCCCATCTCTTCTCTCATCCCCCTTTAGAGATGGACCCTTCATCGAATACCCAATATCCTCCTGGATCTATAGGTCCCTCATTTTCTCTTTTATTCCTCAAATTAACTTTCTTTCTTCCTTCTGGGTTCATAGTCACTGAAGTCTAAATTTTCAGCTGTCCCTCCTGCACTGCCTGTTGACCGCCTCCTCCCCTTTCCAGCCTGGACCCTGGGTCTTTCTCACCCCAGTAAAGCATTATTTCCTGGCCTTCTAGGCTGCTGTGTTTCACCCAACAAGACAGCTCCTCCGCCTCTCCGGCCACCACTTCCAGGGTTACTCAGAGATACCAGGTGCCATCAACATGCAGCAGGACACCACTGTGCCAAGTGCCCAGCTGCTCCTTGTCCCCACGCATCCACATCACCCGTATGGGCTTTGGGTAGAAGCCAGAGACATGACACACCAGCTGCAGACAGCCAGGCCCAGGGCTGGGGCCACTGGACAGCCAGGCCATGAGTCTTACTGTAGAAGAAGGAAAAAAGGTTCAGAAAAGAAAGCTAACACATGAATGGCTTCATATTTCCACTGACTTTAGAAAGACACATTCCTCCCCTTTCTGAGTTGCTTCTTACCCTAAATTGGCAAGGGCTGTCTGGAAAGTGTGATTATAACAGGAAGTAATTAATACTTGGAGAGAGGGTGGAGGACTGACCTTGGCGCTGGATGTCTGCTTTCCCTGCGTCAAGTAAGCTGAAGAGGAAGCGTGGGCAGGTGACGGTGAGGAGCCTGTGCACTGTTTCCTTGAGGCCTCTGAATAGATTGAGTAGTCTGCAGACGTGCTGGGCCCTGCTTCCACCCTGAGGAGAGGGCACCCATGAACTGCTCTGGAGGCTCAGGAGATCTGACCCTTAATAGGCTTTCCTCAGGAAGCCTTCTGTGACCTCCCCAGAGTGCAGGGCACAGCCCACGGCCATCTGCAAAACAAAGGGATCTGGGGCAGAGGAGTTAGGAGTTAGAGAAAAGTCAGAAGGAAAACAATGAGATGGAATGATTAGCAGCAAAACACACTGGTGGCAAAGAGAGAATTTTGAGCGGTGTGAGGGAATGAGACACAGTATGCTTTCATCAGAGGTGTGGAGAAAGGGCAACTGTTGGGAACTGGCGGGTGAAGAAGACATGAATCGCTTGATGAGGGACAGAAACTATTCAAAGAAGGTGCTATGAATGGTGTGGACAATAAAAGCTAAGTGTGAGATTTGAGATTAAAATAATCAACAGTGAATGGAATGCAGTGGGTTAAAAATCTATGTACAGGCAAAGAAGGATGAATAGAATGGGTACTGAAGAGAAACCACACTTAACGAGTCAAAGAATCTGGTTAGACCTCAGTGCCTGGACAGACACAGATGCCTGTAAGGGAAGGTAATAAAGCAGAATCCTGTAACGAGAGAGCAGTCCGTAGGTAGCAGAAGACTTGAACTCTAAGAATCAGGGTGTGACTTAACAGCCCTTGCTCAACAATGTGTGACTGTTATTTTACACGGTGGAGAGTGGGGTAAGAATTGGAAGAGAGTGAAGTTGATTTCCTAGAAAAATCAGATCATCATTTAGACACGTCCAGCCACTCATTTCCCCAAGTCCCGGGGAGGGAGCTGAACCTACATTCCAACTGCAAATTGTGGGCAACGCTGTGAATTTCCCTAATGAATCTGATGTAGTGCATATGGAAAATCGTTTCAATTTCCAACAGTTCCTTGTTGCTGAAGTTGCCTCTGGACCAAGGCCTCAGCAAAGTGATGACATCAGAGTCGCTCTGCCAGCCATGAGTCTCCAAGTCACTCAGCCAACCTGATCCCAGATTCTGTACCCAGGAACGGTCGTAAAAAGACGAGGTCTGCAGGACATAGAAGGAGATGGGGTCTTCAAACCCTGTGGCAAAAAAGAGAATGAATTGGAGAAAAAGTCACTGGAGATGAGAACTGATGAAGAAAGCTACCAGCATGGGGGAACTCAGGAGTCTAGAGAAAAGTAGAGCCATCATTATCTTAGCAGACGTGTGCCTGCCACGGGGTTCCAAGCCTTAATAACTTTCAGAAGAGCACAAGGACATCGAGACAAGCAAACACAGAATGAAGCCAGACTGGATATCTTACTACCCAGTCATATGCTGGGGAAATCACCACCCCTTAAATAACCACACAAGCACAGGCACATACACACGGACCCTCTTGCACCTCCTGGGCAGTTGCCGGGGTTCTTAGCAGCTTTGCTGTCACCACTGGGTAGTAGGGCTGCTAGCAATGGAAGTAACAGAAACAGCATTTTGTTCGCAGGTGTTGTTTGTCTCAAAAAGAAGCTCTTCCTTGATGCCTTCTCTGAACAAACCATCCACAATATCTCTACTCTGACTTCCTTCTTCAAACTACAGGTGAAATTCTGTCTGCAACAGGGAAATCTCCTTCCCCAAACCCTCAGCCTCCTACTCAGTCTCTCATTTCCCTTCTGGTTCTGACTGCTCTCCGGCTCCCAGCGTCTCTGGTGGTCATCAGCTTCCATTCCACTGTTCACCCCTTATTTCATCTGCCGTGGATCAAGTCTCATGTGGCATTGAAACATCACTGTACCACTAGGGACATAGACTCTCTCACTCATAAAGTACGGAACTAAAAGGCTTCTCAGTAGACTGCCTAACATTCTCGTGGCCTTGCTCCTTTCTGTCTTCCTTCTCTTGACCTTTTCATCATCCCCCATGGCATCCCATCCCTATCTCTGACCTATCCCAAGTTCCCTTTTTTTTTTTTTTTTTTTTTTTCTCAAAATTCCCCGTGATTGCCTAGGCTACAATATAAACTAAGTCTCCACTATTCTTCGAGAAGAGCCAGTAGCGATCACAGAAACCACAAGAACATGTAAAGAAAAACCTCTTCTGTTTGATGTGCATTGGTGCGTGTTCGCTCACCAAAGAGTCACATAGCACCTACTGAGAACCAGGTGTCCTGCTGTACTTATGAAGATACAGTGTTTGACGAGACAATGGCTTTGCTCTTGAAAAGACAAAAACACTGAAAATAAGAAGTATATGTCTTTGGGACCGGTGTTGTGGTGCAGCAGGTTAAAGTCCTGGCCTGCAGTACCACCATCCTACATAGGTGCTGGTTTGAGTCCTGGCTGCTCCACTTCTGATCCAACTCCCTACTAAGGTGCCTTGGAAAGCAGCAGAGATGGCCCAAGTGCTTGGGCCCCTGCACCCACATGAGAGACAGAAGAAGCTCCTGGCTCCTGACTTCAGATTGGCTCAGCTCTGGCTGCTGTGGCCATTTGGGGAGTGAACCTGCATATGGAAGAACTCTCTCTCTGTCTCTACCACTCTCTGTAACTTTGTCTTTCAAATAAATAAAATAAATCTTTAAAAAAAGGAAGGATATGTCTTGGTATGCTGAATTCTGTTATATTGCTTAAACTCTCCAAATAAAAAATAATCAATCTTACATGAAACAGTATCTTCTGAAGTGGCAACTCTTAGCTGACATTTGTCCACTAAGATTCTTGAAATCAGTGACTGGATGGGGGTTTCCTTTCTATTGTCTTATTGTACTGTATCTCCACAGAATAGAGTATCTGGAGAGTGGGAAGGGCTTTGGAAGTATTTGTTGAGTATATGAAAGAATTCATGGGGCCGGTGCTGTGGTACAGCAGTTAACACTCTGGCCTGAGGTGCTGGCATCTCATATGGGCACCGGTTCCATACCTGGCTGCTCCACGTCCAAACAACTCTCTGCTATGACCTGGGAAATCAGTAGACGATACCCCAAGTCCTTGGGCCCTGTACCTGTGTGGGAGATCCAGAAGAAGCTCCTGGCTCCTGGCTTCAGATCGGCTCAGCTCCGGCCATTGCAGCCTCTCTGCCTCTCTGCCTCTCCTCTTTCTGTGTAAATCTGACTTTCAAATACAGAAATAAATCTTTAAAAAAAAGAATTCATATCTAATTACTAATTTTTAGGTTAATTACTTTTTTAAATATTTATTTATTTGAAAGGCGGAAATACAGAGAGAGAAGGAAGGAGAGAGAGAGAAAGAGATCTTCCATCATCAGGTTCATTCCCCAAGTAGTTGCAACAGTGATGGCTGAGCCATGCTGAAGCCAGAGCAGGAGCTTCCTCCGTGTCTCTCACATGGGTGCAGGGCCCAAGTACTTGGACCATCATCCATTGATTTCCCAAGTGCTTCAGCAGGAAGCTGGATCAGAAGCAGAACAGCCAAGACTTGAACCAGCACCATATGGAATGCCAGCACTGAAGGCAGAGGCTTAACATACCATACCACAGCATCAGCCCCTAATTAATTTTTTATGGAACATATCATCAATAAAATATTTTAAAGACATTCTTAAAAGTTACTTGAAATCCTGCACAATGAAATGAAAATCTTATTCAATTTTATTTAGAATAAGAGCAAATACTACCAAGCATGATGTTTTTGTAGAGCATTCAGATATAAATTTCCCATTAGTTAAAATAAGACCAGTCAGAACTTTGGATAAATGAAGCTAATAGAGTAGTCTCAAATTATTTATCCAGATCCCCTTCTTATTAGTCTTATCCAGATATCCCATGGTTGTCTTGTTCTGAGGGCTGGCAGGTGTGCTGCACCTTGATGTATTCCAAGTTTCTGTCTCTACATGAGAGGAATTCAAAGCAGGAACACAGAAAAGGTCCTAGGAGAGAAGCATGGTTTATTTAAGGGAATTAAAAGGATAGTGCAGTCTCAGGAGTACATGTAAGCAGCCTTAGGAGGAGAATCCTCCCCACCCCCATGTCACCTGTTCCCTCTATTAGAGGGTGGTGCCCTAATCGGATATACAAATGACAAATGGAGTGGAGTTTGCACAGTGTGCATGATTATATCTGGGAAGGTGTCCTGACTTCTCTACATGGAGCTCAGAATACATGTATTCAACATTGCATCTTCCTCATTGTGGAGGAGACTTAGGAGCATCATGGGAAAGTGAGAGTGCTGCACTGGGATGGGTGGGTCTGGAGAAATTAGTGGTGCAGGGATAAGGCACAGAGACTGCTGGAAATCGGTCAGCTCTCTTTACCTCACTAACTCCTCATCTAGTTCATATCAGTCTCTGCCTAATAGGCTTGTATTCCCCTTCATGACATTTACAAGTGTTCAAGGGCTGTTGAATTTTTGTATATGCCTTCAAAATATCATCATTATAAATTTTTTGGCTTTCTTTTGTTATTTCTTGGCTTACCAGAAAAAAAAAATCTCATGCTAATTTAGGGAGAAAAATTTTGGAAAAGTTAAAATTAGAATAGAAAAAGCTCAAAAGAGTTTCACCTTTGCAATTATAAAAAAGATTTATTTATTTATTTATTTATTTATTTTGAAAGTCAAAGTTCTGGAGAGAGAGAGGTTGAGACAGAGAGCTTCATCAGCTGGTTTACCACATCCCTTCCAACCCAGATGGCTGCAATGGCCAGTGCTAGAAACTTCATCTGGATCTCCCATGTGGGTGACAAGGACCCAAGTACTTGGATAATCATTTGATGCCTTCCCAGGTGCATTAGCAGAAAGCTGGATTAGGAGCAGAGCACCTAGTACTCAAACCAGCAGTATAGATCACATTTTATTTTATTTTTGTCCTGGAAATGGATATCCCACAATGAAGCCACTATTTGTGATGCTGCCATCCTATAGTGCTGGTTTGAGTACTGGGTGCTCTACTCCTAATCCACCTTCTTGCCAATGCACCTGGAAAGGCATCAAATGATGACCCAAGTACTTGGTCCATTTTTACCCACATGGGAGACCTAGATGAAGCTGTGGGCTCCTGGATTTAGTTTGGACCAGCCCTAGCTATTGTGGACATTTGATGAGTGAACCAGAGGATGGAAGATACCTCTCTTTCCCTTTATTTCTCTACCTTTCAAATAATTAAACAAATAAATCTTAAAAAAAAAAACAGAATTAGACTCAGATATGACTGAGATGTTCAGATTATTAGAAAGAATTTTATACAACTATATATTTAATATTTTAGAAGTTCTAATAAAAATTAAACTGATGAACATGGGAAATTTCATCAGAAAGAAATTATCATTGAATATTTAATTTTTTAAGATTTATTTATTTATTTGAGAGGCAGAGTTACAGACAAAGAGAGGCTGAGACAGAAAGAGACATCTTCCATCTGCTGGTTCACTCCCCAAATGGCCACAATGGTTGGAGCTGGGCTGATCCAATACCAAAAGCCAAGACCTCCTTCCAGGTCTCCCACATGGGTGCAGGGGCCCAAATATTTGGATCATCCTCTGCTGCCTTTCCTGGTGCACCAACAGGGAGGTGGATAGGAAGTGGAGCAGCCATGACTTGAACCAGTACCCATGTGGGATTCTGTTTCTCCAGGCAGAGGCTTAAGCTAGTATACCAAATTTCACTTTACTCTGTGTATATATTTGTTGGTGAGGTGTGTTTCTTGCAGGCAACAAATAAATGGATCTTGTTTTTTAACTCATACACCCAGTCAGTATCCTTTAATTTGAGAATTTAGGCCATTTACATTCAAGAAATTGAAAGAACTCGTCCCAACTTGTCCAGCCTCACAAATGATACTTAAGGATGTACAACACATACAAACACAAAGATAGTCATCATTATGAAAGAATGTGAAGATGGAAAATCTCCTTGTGAAAGTACAAAAGAAATCCAAGGCAAAAATAGGAATATTTATGAGAAAATGGCAGGGTCAAGTTATCCCTTATCAATAATAACCACCAATCCGTGCTCTGCTGCCCACACGCCGAGCACGCTGCTCTTCTCCAATCAGAAGCAGGATCAGCTCCTGCAGCGTATTAGTCGAATTGGTGAGGCAGCTGTGTGGAAGTTGTTTATTCTCTCCCAGCACCATCTGGTGGGAGATCAGGTGCATGGAATTAGTCTTAGCAGTTCCAGTAATTTAGTCTAGTCTTGGTTGCTCCCCACTGATCCCCCTTTCTTTTTATTCTTTGGCGTTGATATGTGCCTGTCTTCGGTGCCCCGCAGTGCACACTCTGCTCTGCTCTGCTAGAGCTGCCCGCAGGTGCTTATCGCCTTACTAAACTGGCTGCCACAGATTCCTCTTACATTGCCCTAAGAAAGCTGCATCTTGTCTAACCCACAGCTATGGGAGGCACCAATGGTGTCCCTGCTCACTGCTGAATGTTTCTACTGTTTATGCTGCTCCATGGCATCTCTCTTCTTTCTGTAGAATTTCCACTGCAAACTTCTCTTCAATTCTCCCCTGGGAGTACAGTTAGTTAGTCCACTTTTCTTTTGTTATCTTCCTGTGGCCAAATCAGTAGGTCTTTTCCTTACTCAGCCATGTTGGACCTCCCAGAAGGGGAATTTAAAATGGCTACTTTACGGACACTTAATGAGCTTCAGAAAACACAGAGAAACAAATCAGTACATCTCATTGTGAGACAAGTCTAACAGAGATTCAAATAATTTGTAAAAATCAAACAGAAATCTTTGAGATAAAAATACACTAAACAAAATGAGCAATGATATACAAGCCATCAGTAGAATATGAAAAAGAGAAGAAAAAAATCAATTTTCTGAAATATAGATTATTTGAAAATACACTGTCAGAGAGAAAAAAAGGAAAAGGTATAAATAAAACTTACATGAAATGTAATACAAATAAAAAAGTAAATACTTGGGTTATTATGATTTAAGAGGGACTTGAAAACACCAAAAAGGTAAAAAGCTGGTTCAAAGAATAATAACAGTAAACTTCCCAAACCTAGGGAATAATAGAAATATCCAGGTTTATTTGAAACTCAAAAGTCATGAGTTGGAGGATCCAAGATGGCTAAATAGAGTATAGCTACACTAACCTAAGCTGCTCTGGGATATGAAAAGAACAAAGCAAGTATTACATTTCCAGAGGTCTTACTGATGGAAATTTTCTGCAAAGAAGTAAAAAAAAAATGAAGACTCTGTGGAACAAGAGAAGACAGAGACACTGCTGCAGACGGCTATGCGGTACAGCCAGCAGCCACATGTGAGCCACTGTCTTATCACCTCAAGGGAGGAAGAAATCACTGAGTGCCCCTCCAAGCTCACAGATTTCATGGAGACAGAATTCTACAGTCATTCACTGACTTTTACTTCAGCCCAGAGAGCTGACTGGGGTCTGAGCAACTGCCAGGCTTGGAGCAGGCTTGCTTTCCTTCCCTCCCCTACCCATTCTACACAGAGCCCCATACAGCAAAAAACCACCTGGTGTGCCTCTATTCTGCTCCAAGCATCTGACTATCAGCATCATAGTCAGACTCCAGGCAAATCTGGGGGCAAAGGAGAGATCCCCTGCATCCTACAGCTGTGGACATTTGGGGGCATTAGCTCCAGAGCTACATTCACACACTCTCATGAGCCAGGGGAAATCACTTAAGCTGCTAGAGGCTTAAGCTAGAAACAGCAAATAAAAGAATCCACTCACACAATGGGAGATCTGGGTAATGACTCCACTATACCTGCAACACCAACACCGTCACAATTTGATCTAAATGTCTCAGTGGGTGCCACAGCAATCTAACCAGTGGACAAAGGGAAGAACCTACCTGCATTCCACCTCTCTCCACTCATACCCCCAACAGTATATTCTCCTATATACTTTGTAGTCCCCTTGTAGGACTGGAATAGGTCCACTTCACATCCTTTAGTCCTAGGATAGTGCTGTTGGTATTATATAACATAGCCCCGGTTGGACTCTCCCAGCAGGACCTTAGGAAGGGTCCATGAGTATGACACAGTCCTACAGCTGCAGTGATTGGTGTCCCAAGCCCCAGTATCACTCAGGCTTACCAGTAGAACAAGAGAGCAGCTGCCATTGTCTCCCTCAGCACTAAAAACAAGGCTTTGGCTATCACATTTGCCAAGGAGATTGACGCTAAACTCTGTGGGACAAGGATACACACCCAAGTAAACCCTTATTCAGCTCAAAATCACACTTCTATCCCCATGAAATGCAGCAGACTCATCTACTGTATCACTTATAGACAAAGCTGACATCAAGTTGGGCTCACTTAGAAACAAAGCCAAAGCAACAAATCCAATGATACCTCACATTACAGCTAAACCATAAACTCTTTCCAATAAAATCTACTCCATAAAAAAAGGGAAAGGTATACTGATGGACAGATGTCAATGTAGGGACACATTCCCCCCATTGTTTGCATCTTATATTATTATGGTCTATTTGTCACGCTCTATAAACCACAACCAGATTCTCCTATTATTAACATCTCATACTAGCATATATGAGCATATATATATATATACACATATATATACCAGCATATATATAATACTACACCCAGCCTCCCCTACTTCTTTTCATCCAAACATTTAATCTCTGGTAATGACCATTATACATTCGTATTGAGGTTTTCTTTTAACTCCCACATTGGAGGAAATACTTTTCTGTCTCTGTTATTTCAGTTAACATGATGCCCTCTTAATTAATTTTTCTACAAACAGCAGGATTTCAATTTTTATGGTAAAGTATCATTTCATTGTGTATAAAGACCAAATTTTCCTTGCCCAGTCATCTGAAGTTGGACATGTTGGAGGATTCTGTATCTTGGCTTTTGTAAACAATGCTACATAAACATACTGGAGCAGCTATCTCTTTGATACAATGATTTCACACTTTTTTAGATATATGCCCACATAGGATTTCTGGGCTTTATGGACATTCAACTGCTAGTTTTTTAAAGAAATCTAAATCTCCATACTGTTTTCTACAATGGCTTCACTAATTTCACACCCATCAACAGTGTATAAGAACTTCCCCTTCTCTATATCCTTGCCCACATCTCTTACTCTCTGCCTTTTTTAAATAATAGACATTCCTTTAATATTTATTTATTTATTTGTTTGTTTATTTCAAAGAGTGACAGAGAAGAATAGACAGGGATGGAGATCTTTCATTTGCTGACTCATGCCCCAAATGTCTGCAGCAGGCAGGTCTGGGCTATACTGAAGCCAAGAGCCAGGAACTTCACTCTGGTCTCCCACATAGGTAGCAGGGGCCCAAGTTAAATTATGCCTGTATGAGGATGATATGACAAAGATTCCACCAAAATTCTATTGGAATCTATAAAAGATTTTGGCAAAGTTTTGGGATACACAACCAATCTGTAATAATCAATACACTTTTATACATTAATGATGAATTCACTGAAAAACAAATTATAATAGTAACCCCATTCCTAATAGCTTAAAAAACAAAGTAAACTACAAAGGAATAAACGACAAAATATTAAAGACTTTTATATTAAAAATCATTAAATGGTGATGAAAGAGGACATAAAGAATGGAAAGTCCCCCCATGAGCATGAGTTGTAAGAATTAATATTTTTATTTTTTTTTATTTTTATTTTATTTTATTTTTTTTTTTGACAGGCAGAGTGGATAGTGAGAGAGAGAGACGCAGAGAGAAAGGTCTTCCTTTGCCGTTGGTTCACCCTCCAATGGCCGCCGCTGCAGCCGGCGCACCGCGCTGATCCTGGCAGGAGCCAGGAGCCAGGTGCTTTTCCTGGTCTCCCATGGGGTGCAGGGCCCAAGCACCTGGGCCATCCTCCACTGCACTCCCTGGCCATAGCAGAGAGCTGGCCTGGAAGAGGGGCAACCGGGACAGAATCCGGCGCCCCAACCGGGACTAGAACCCGGTGTGCCGGCGCCGCAAGGTGGAGGATTAGCCTATTGAGCCACGGCGCCGGCTTAGAATTAATATTTTTAAATATTCATACTGCTCAAAATGAACTACAAGTTCTATGCAATCCACATTTTTTAAATGGACATATCTGGTCTCCCTCCCAGAAATTTCATGCTGTACTGCTGCCTCATTGTGGCTATGCAGGCTCTGTGATTCAGCAGTGACTCTGAGGCAATAATCATGGAGTTCTCTATATACTTTCAAGAGCAAAGAAAATGAACAAATATCTATTATAGTTGTTTTTGTCATTTTAAGACAGATGTGGTAGGGCTGGCACTGTGGCTCAGTAGGTTAATCCTCCACCTGCCATGCTGGCATCTCATATGGGTGCTGGTTCTAGTCCTGGCTGCTCTACTTCCCATCCAGCTCTCTGCTATGGCCTGGGAAAGCAGTAGAAGATGGCCCAAGTCCTTGGGCCCCTGCAGCCATGTGGGAGACCTAGAAAAAGCTTCTGGCTCCTGTTTTCAGATCAACCCAGTCTGGCCACTGCAGCCATTTGGGGAATGAACCAGAAGATGGAAGACTTTTCTCTCTGTCTCTCCCTCTCACTGTCTGCATCTCTAACTCTCGAATATATAAATAAAAATCTTTACAAAAAAAAAAAGACAGAAGTAGTTTTGGACTTCACCTGGAGGAGTGGCAGAATCCGTATAGTTCTCAGAGGAGGCTCTGCAGGAATAGGAAGCTGGGAACTACTCTAGCCTGCTGTACTTGGAATTCTACATCCCCAAGCCTGAGATGATCTTCAAGTTGGAAAAAAGAGCAGAGGCATGGACAGCAGAGGAACTACAAGCACAGAGCCTCCCAGTTGTCCAGAAAATGAATGACTTTCTGGGGGCAGCCAGGAAATTCAACACAATGCACATGGGTAGTTTTAGTCACACACAGTAAAATCAACTGAGGGAGCTGAATTAGAAAAAAAAATTATTTAAGATCAAAACATATTTGAAACTGAATATTAACAATGGAAATCATTCAGGCACCAGTGTTGTTACATAGGGGTTTAAACTGCCATCAGTAATGCTGGCATCTCATATGTGGGTGCCAGTTCATATCCTGGCTACTCCACTTCTGATACAGCTCCCTGCTGGTGCTCCTGGGAAAGCAGCAGAAGAGTTTGGGCCCCTGCCACCCATGTGGAGACCTAGAAGAAGCTCTTGGCTCCTGGCCTCATCCTGACCAAGCCTTTGCCATTGCAGTCACTTGGGAAGTGCATCAGTGGTTGTAAGATCTCTCTCTCTCTCTCTCTCTCTCACTCTCTCTCCTTCCCTCCCTCCCTCCCTCCATCCCCCACCCCCCCCATCAAATAAAACAAATAAATCATTAACAAATAAAATAAAGTGGCATACCTTCCAGAATCAGAAAAAGTATTTTTAAAGATTTATTTATTTATTTGAAAGTCAGAGTTACACAGAGAGAGAAGGAGAGGCAGAGAGAGAGAGAGAGAGAAAATCTTCCATACACTGGTTCATTCCTCAACTGGCTGCAACAGATGAAGCTCTGCTGATTTGAAGCCAGAGCTTCTTCCAGGTCTCCAACATGGGTGCAGGAGCCCAAGCACTTGGGCCATCTTCTACTGCTTTCCCAGGCCATAGCAGAGAGCTGGATGGGAAGTGGAACAGCTGGGACTTGAACCAGTGCCCATATGAGATGCAGGCACTGCAGGTGGCAGCTTATCCCATTCTAGGTGGCAGCCTAGAAAAAGTATTAAAATTTATACAGAATCTTCTTTCTGGGTCCTTTTGAGAGTTCATCTACTTGAACCCTTTGTCCATTTCTTATCTGGATTTTTTGGTTGCTTTTGAGTTGATAATTTTGTTCAGTATATTTGTGTTGAAATAATGCACTGTGATCCATAAAAGTATACACGGTGTATATGTTAACCAATTTTTTAAAAAAAATTAGGAACAAGAAGAAATTCAAATGCTCAAGTATATGAAAAAAATCTGCAATATCACTAATCAGAAAAATGAAAATCAAACACAATGAGATATCTACTCATTCCAGAGTATTTGGCTATTATTAAAGTAGAAACTATAACAAATCCACATAAGCATATAGAAAAAGGGGAACTTTAAAACCTATTAATAGGAATTAAATTACTATAAGCCATTATGGAGAACAGTATGGCAGTTCTTTAAGAAGCTAGAAGTAGAACTATCATATGAGCCAACAGTTCCATTACTGTATACATAGCCAACAGTTCCATTAGTTTATCCATACAAAGGAAAGGAAAAGAAATCAACATGAAGAACCAATTACAATAGCCAAGATGTGGAACCAACCAAGGTGCCTCATAGCTTTCTCTTTGAGATGATAGATATACCAAGTATCTCTAGCTAACAATTTTCTATTCAAATAACAAATTGATTGAGGCTGGATACTTTAAAGTTTATGCAACTCACAGTTTGAAAGTTGAAATTCCAAGAGTAGTTGGCTTAATTTGTTCAGTCACAAGATCTACTTGGCTATGTCACAATATAGCAGATGACATCATGGTGGGAATGCAAGCAGAGGAGACTGATCACATGGTGAGAAGGGAAGCCTAAGAGGGATTCCGGATCAAAGCCTATAATTTTAAAACAACTGATTCTCACTGGAACTAAGAGTCAGTGAGACCACAATTAACCCTTCCTAAGGCAATGTCACCAAGGACCTAATCACGGTCTCCTAGAATCTCCACCATACCTCATTTTGCCACACTAGGACGTGGCTTCCAACACATGAACCCCTGTGAGACGCAGTCAGACCAAAATGAAACTTCAGCCTTATGAATCAGAAATTTAAGGAATTAAAGAATAATCGTGATATGCTACATATTTATATAAATGTTATTTAGTCATAAAATATAAAATATCATCATTTGTACATACAATGATGAACCTGGAAGACATCTTATCAAATGAAGTAAGTCAAGAATAGAATGACAAACACTGCATTTTTGTGTATAAACGAATGCTTTAAAAATGTTGATCTGCTAAAAGTAGAGAGTAGAATAGTGGTTATCAGAGGCTGGAAAAGGTGGAGGGTAGAGTGGGATAGAGAGGATTGTTACAGATATAAGAGTGCAGTCGGATAAGAGTGCAGAGGAGAATTAAGGTTGAGAAAAATCAATTTTATGATTCAAAATAGCTACTTAAAATGGTTTGAATGCTCCCAATATGAAAAAAGGAAAATGTTTGACATGATGGCTGTGTCAACTATGCTGATCTAATCATTACATAATGCATACATGAATTAAATTATCGCACTGCATCTCATAAATTTGCACAATTATGTGTCAATTTAGGTATAAGTGATAAAAATCAATAATTTACCCCTATTTCAGAATGAAAACAAAATGCAAGTCCAGGATAATGCTTTGTGTTTGTGTGTGTGAATGTCTGCAACCTGTCATCCACCATTCTGAACGTAAGAACACGAAGTAAATGAGAGAAACACCTCCCTCTTGAAAAAAATTAGAATTTACTTCAAGAAAAAAAATTTTAATGGTTGATACATAGACAGGAAAAAACGTTAAGTACTATTTGTTAAAAAGTACATGAAAGTTTGAACAATTAGAAACACTGTACTCCCACAAGAATTATTAAAATTAAAATGGTTGGGAATATTAATATTAATGAGGATACATAAAAGATTGACAGTAGACTGGAAACTTTATGAGAGTCTGTTTCTCAATACTGATTAAATCAAAAAAAATTTATAACCAAACCCCAGCAATTCCATTTTCATGTATGTTCCCAAGAGAGGTGAGCTTAATGTTCACACAAAGACATGTACAGGGTCTGGCATTACAGAACACAGGGTTAGGTTGCCACTGTGATATTAGCATCCCATATCAGAGTACCTGTTTGAGTCCTGCCTGCTCAAACTGATCCAGCTTCCAGCTAATTCCCTGGGAAAGCAGTAGAAAATGGTCAATGTATTTGGACACCTGCCACCCATGTGGGAGACAAAAAGGGAGCTATAGCTTCCTGGATTCCCCCTAGCTCAGTCTTGGCTTTTAAGACCATTGGTGAATAAACCATCAGATACAAGATTTCTTTATCTCTCTCTCCTTCCCCTACTCTCTGTCATTCTGTGTTTCAAATAAATAGAATATTTAAAAAAAAAAAAACCTATGTACAAAAATGTGCAAAGCAGCCTTATTCAAAATAGATAAAGTATATAAACAATTCAGCTACCCGTCCAAAGTAGAATGGTAAATTGTGTTGGGGCCAGCGCTGGGGCATATTGGGTAAAGCTGCTGCCTGCAGTGCTGGCATCCAATATGGGTGGCCAGTTCAAGTACTGGCTGCTCCACTTCCAATCCAGCTCTCTGTTATGGCCTGGGAGAGCAGTAGAAGATGGCTCAGATCCTTGGGCCCCTACACTCACATGGGAGACCCGGAGGAAGCTCCTGTTTCCCGGCCTCAGATAGGCGCAGCTCCAGCCATTTTGGCTAATTGCGGAGCAAAGAAAGCAGACATGAAATAGTGACTGCCAAAAGGTTTTAGTACATAAGGTCCAAAAAATATCTAAAGTAGTCTAACATGATAGAGATTAGAATATTATTTGTCTTCAGAAGGGTGTTGACTCAGAAGAGGAGCAACATGGGAGAATTCTTGGTGCTGCAAACATTGGTATTTTCTTGGGTCCTTCTACAAAGATCCTCAAAATGGAAAGCAGATAAAGTCACAAACTGAAGCACAGAGTTTTCTAGGTAAGATTTTATTTTGGGTCATTATCCCAGGGAGCAATGTTAGGATATTATGAGAAGTAAAGCAGAAAAGGAGAGACAGCTAGTCATCAGGATTGACACCAGTGAGGGCTCTGACCTCACTGATGAGCTCTGCAGATCGTGCCACAGAATCGTCCACGAGAGGCACGTGTAAGGAGCCACGTACCTTCTCAGGTCTTCCAACCACCGCGGAAGAACACACGACAGGGGATGTTCTGCACAGCTGAAGCGAGTTCTGTCAGCAATGCCCCCGCAAAGACTGGAGAAGGGAGTCACTGACAGGTGAGGATGACACAGGAAGTGTCTACTGCTATCATGTTTTACTGGCAAAAAAAAAAAAAAATTGAACACAAAATAAAAAATAAATCAATTGTTTTAGTAAGAACACTTCAATTCCAGACTACTGAGTAACTGCTTAACTTTTACCACCACCTAGTGGTGAGATGTAGGCATTCACAAGCACCACGCTGGGACTGTTTAAAGGTGCTTAAAGGAAAACCCCCTGTTTATTCCGTTGTTCAGCTTCACTTTATTCTAAACTGAAATTACAGTGCCTGATGTAGACACACACCTGCGATAACTGCTGTTCTCATGTTGAGATCCTTATCTTACCCCAGAACTTTAAGAAGGGCAGAAAAATCTACCCAAGATAGCTAAATAATAGAGAGGTCTTGTGCTCAGCTCCACCATAAAGAAACCAGAAAAAAACAAAGGAAGAACTACATTTCCAGGAAATTGGCTGAGGGAAAATTTATGTTAAAGATCATGAGAACTCTAAATGAGAAAATATTTAGAAAACCAGCAAATAGAGAGGAAGGAAACACAGCAGCCACCCAGGCACCCAGGCACCCAGCCACCCAGCCACCCAGCCACCCAGCCACCCAGCGGGGGATGCCACCTTGCCAGGAAGAAGTAAACTGAAAGCGGCAGCCACCCAGTGTCACCGCAGCCCGGCAACCCTAGCTACAGAATTCCGTAGTCCTCACCGGCCTTATAGCCAGTACAGAAAACTGACTGGGACTATGTTAACTACTCTGACCCAAAAAAAGAAACACATAATGCTACCTTCAATCTCCACAGCCCCAGGCATGAGCTGTTGCAGTACAGATGTTACTAAACTCCGTTACAACTTGGGGGACAGCAAGGAACTCCACTGCTACCAAAGGCCCGAAAAGCCACAGCCAGGCACAGTTCAGAGGGCAAAGAGCAGGCCATCCTGCATTCTGCAACCACATAACGCGGTCGCAAGCCCTGAAGCCATACTCACCTGCTCGTTCTGTATAATATAAGAAAGGAAGTTTCTTTTCGCTTCTTGGGGCTTGACACCATCAGTGTATACATAATCCCAGATGACCAAGCCTAAAGAAGTCCCCTTCTATGACTGTTAGCACATGGTGTGGGTGCTTAGGGCACAAGACCCAACATCATCAGAGCATGCCCTGTGGAAACTATGAGCAGTTCCTTTTGAGTCTGGGACCGTGGCTATTGTGCTATAATTCCTGGACTAACTTACACTCACCTGTGCAATCTGGATGGCCCTATCTGCATTCCTCTGTTTCAGGCTGCCATGACTGTCCCTAAGCCTGTGAGACCTGCGAGAAGACCCCACTACATCCTGCAGTCCTGTGACTACGACATGTAGAGCTGTAAGTTCCAGCGTCATTTCACTCCACCTTAGGGCATGAGGATGGCCTGAAATGCATTTATCAGCTCCAAGCCAGCCCCATTCTGGTGCTCAATCTGAAGTATAACCTGGGGGCCAGCACTGTGGTCCAACGGATAAAGCCACCGCCTGCAGTGCCAGCATCCCAAATGGGTGCCAGTTCCTGTCCCGGCTGCTCCACTTCTGGTCCACTCTGCTATGACCTGTGAAAGCAGTAGAGGAGGACCCAAGTGCTTAGCCCCCTGCGCCCACATGGAAGAAGCTCCTGGCTGCTGGCTTCGGATCGGTGCAACTCCGGCAGTTGCAGCCATCTGGGGAGTGAATCAGTGGATGGAAGACCTCTCTCTGCTCTGCCTCTCTGTAACTCTGCCTTTCAAATAAATAAATATTTTTTAAAAGTTTAAACTGCCTCACCAGGTGACAACTGAGTAAGCTGTGCTTTGAGTTATGAAGCTCTGGGACTACAGCTGTTAGAGCTTTATTCCAAGACTCACCTGAGTTCACCCTGAGGGATCTAGGACAGTTCCCACTGCTTCCATCAACTCTGTCTGTGACAGTTCTGTAAGTCCCAGACAACTGTACTGTATCTGGGGCCTGGAGAAGGCCCTAAAATCTGCTGCTCCAGGATTACATAGCCTAGTGCAAAATCCCCAGTTAGCCCGTGCTATGGCGCAGCGGGTTAACGCCCTGGCCTGAAGCGTCAGCATCCCATATGGGCGCCGGTTCGAGACCCAGCTGCTCCAATTCCCCATCGAGCTCTCTGCTGTGGCCTGGGAAAGCAGTGGAAGATGGCCCAAGTCCTTGGGCTCCTGCACCCACATTGGAGACCCGGAAGAAACTCCTGGCTCCTGGCTCCTGGCTCCTGGCTCCAGGCTCCAGCCATTGCAGCCAACTAGGGAGTGAACCATCGGATGGAAGACCTCTCTCTCTCTCTCTCTCTCTCTGACTCTCCTCTCTCTGTATAACTCTGACTTTCAAATAAGTAAATAAATCTTTAAAAAAAAATCCCCAGTTAAACGTGATCAATATGTGGGACATGGATAAGGCACCATCCAAGTCCTGCAGCTCTGAAAGCGGTTTCTGGAGTTATATTCCAGACTCACTGAGTTTTCCCCACTGGTACCTGGAAAGGATTCTCTCTGCAGTCCAATGGTCTGGACTCACGTCTGCCAGTTAAAAATCCCCAGTATAAGCTGTGCAGGAGATGTGATACCTGGCTAGGACTCCACTGCATCCTGTAGTGCTAGGACATTGATTTTCAGTTCTATATGTCCTAGGAATACTTGCACTTGCCCTGTGGTACCAGGGGAAGGCACTATCTCCATTACACTGCAACAGGCCAGCAATGGTCACTGAACAATTTGAGCATAGCATCAGCTTTTCCCTTGGAACCTGGAGAAGCAATGGTTCCTACAATGCAGCTCAAGTAGTGTAACTATTCGTTCTTTATTCATCCAAATCACCAAATCCCACCCAGTGGCCATTAATAAGAATTTACCTTCATTTTACTGCTCCAGGACCATTTCTGCCAGTGCACAATTCTCAACATAGTCTATAATCACCCTGTAGAACTGGGGCAAGGTCTGTTTCAGATACCACAGGCTGGTACAAGGGCTTATGCTGACATAAATCCCAGCATTACCCAAACCCATCCAACAGAACCTGGAGAAGTTTCCATCAACATCACACAGTCCCAGGCCTTTAGGTGTTGGTGCCCCATGCCCCAGCATCACTCAAGCTTGCCTGGCAGGACAATGTGATGGTGATCATTGTGGCCCACAGCTACACAATTGTGGCTACAGATGTCACAAATCCTAGTGTGACCGACATTCATCCCTCTAGGGCCTGAAGACACACATCGTAGAAAGCCCACATTCACTTCAAACTGTCTCCACAAACTGCCACAGACAAGAAGGCTGTGACATTCACAGACACTGCTGATAATAACTGTAGCTGAAAAAATCACTTAGAGACTAAGTGTCTCAGAAGACAAAGGTGAAGTAATTACAGGACTGACACCCTGAATTGCATCTAAATGTCAGTCTTTCCCATTATATCTGTCCCATAAAGAAGAAGGAACTGCTTCACCGCATCTGCAGAATCACTCTAGGGACACAAGAAACATAGAGAAGCAAGGAGGGAGCCGGTATTGTGGTGCAGCAGGTTAAGCTGCCATCTGCAATGCTGGCATCCTGTATGAGTGCTGGTTGATGTTCTGGTTGCTCCACTTCTTGTCCAACTCCCTGCTAATGTGCCTGGGAAAGCAGCAGGGATGGCCCAAATGCACCTATGTGGGAAGCATGGATGCAACTTCTGGCTCCTGGCTTCAGCCTGGCTCAGTGCTAGCTGGTTGTTGTAGCCATTTGGAGAGTGAACCAGCAGAGAGAGAAGCTATCTCTTTCTCCCTCTTTCTATCTGTCTCTCTCTCTCTCTCTCTCTCAAATAAATTAAATAAATAAAAAAAGAAGCAAGGAAGCATGACAAAACCAAAAGCCACACTATTTCTTCATAAATAGATTCTGATATGAAGGAAAGTCATGAAATTCCTGAAAAAATAATTCAAAATAATTAACCTAAGAAAACTGAATTAAATGCAAGAGAATACAGATAGTTCAAAAGTGAGGAAAACAATGTAGGATATGAATGAGACATTCAATAAATTTTAACAAATTAGTAAAAAAACAATCAGAAATTTTTCAGCTGAAAAGATAAATGAAACAAAAATTGCAATTGAGAGCTTTAAAAATAGAACAGACAAATGACAGGAATTTCTGAACTTTTTAGAACAATACTTTTAAAATAGCCAGACAGACAGTGATAAAGACAAAAGTATTAAAAGCATGAAAAAAAAGCCTATGAGACATATGGGATATGTTTAAGAGAATGTGTATTTAAATACTGGAGATTCCTGAAGGAGAAAAGAAGAAAAAATGCATGAGGAACTGACTTGTTGATTGAAGGGGCCGGCGCTGTGGCGCAGCAGGTTAAAAGCCCAGGTCTGCTGCACCAGCATCCTAGATGGACGCTAGTTCAAGTCCCAGCTGCTCCACTTCTAATCCAGTTCCCTACTAATGTTCTTGGGAAATCAACAGAGGATGTCCTAAGTCCTTGGGCCCCTATACCCACAGAGGAGATTTGAATGAAGCTCCTGGCTCCTGGCTTCAGGTCAGCCTAGCTCTGGCTTGCAGCCATTTGGAGAGTAAACCATCAGATGAAAGACCTCTCTCTCTCTCTCTCTCTCCCCTCCCTCCCTCTTTCTGTAATTCTTTCAAATAAATAAAATAAGTCTTTGAAAAACAAGAAATAATTGTTGAAAATTTCTCATCTTGAAAGAGATAAACACATCAAGATACAGGAAGTTAAATAGATTCCAAACAAACTTAACCAAAACAGGCCTTCTCCATCACATACTACAGTCAAATTTTCAAATGTTGAGAACAAATAAAAAATTTGAAAGACACAGTGACAAAAATGTCAAGTTTCATCTAAAAAAAGAAAAACCATTAGACTAACAGCAAAATTCTCAGCAGTCGCTCTACAGCACACAAGGGAATGGGATGATTTACTCAAGGACTTGAAAGAAAAAAGCTCCAAGCCAAAAATATTATATCCAGTGAACCCATCCATTAGAAGTAAAGATAAAGTATTTTCCAGACCAGCAAAACACTGAAGAATTGATGATAACCAGGCAAGCCATACAAGAAATCTCAAAGGAACTCCTTTGTTAGAAGTAACCATAATGAAAACATATGACAGTATAAGATTAACTTACAGAAAAGAGTCACAGAATGGAGAAAACCCAATAACTGTGACAGAAAGCCACCAAATCACAAAGACAAATAATGAGAGGTACAAAGAAACAGAGAGTATATAAAACAATCAGTAAGCAAACAGTAAAATGATAGGAGTTAGTTCTTTTTTATCAATATTTTTCTTGAATATAATGTGTTGTAAAAGAATTAAATTACCCAGTCAAAAGATATGTTGGCAAAATCAATGAAAAGAAAATAAAATCTCACAAGAAACGTACTTCACTGGTAAAGACTCATGTAGACTAAAAGTTAAAAGTTGAAAAATATATGCCATGCAAATTAAAACCAAAAATGAACAGAGATGGATACACCGATGTCAGATAAAATAGACTTAAAATAAAACTGCAAAAGAAGGCAAAGAGGGACCTTATATATTGATGAAAGGATCAATTCAGCAAAAACTATAATAATCTTAAATACATATGCACCCAACACAATACCGCGGAAATATATAAAATGAATATTACTAGCCTAAAGAAGATAATGACTTCAATACAATAACAATAGAGAACTTCAACACCCCACTGTCATCAACGGACAGATCATCCATATAGAAAATCAACAAAAATACACAAGAGTTGAACCATACTACAGAGCAAATCAACCTAACCAATATTTACGGAGCACTTGATTTAACAGATACAGAATACAAATTCTCCTCGTTAGCCTGTGGAATGTTTTATAGCTAAACCATAATTTGGGATACAAACCAAGCCTAAGTAATTGTTTGTGGTTACCAATTTTATTTTAATTACTTTTTATTATTTTATTATTTTATTTTATATATTATATATAATATATAATATATTTATATATAATAAATATATATTTATTTTATTTATTTTATTATTTTTATTAGAACCATTTTCATGTAGTTCATAGATACAGTTCTAAGAATATAATGATACTTTCCTTCCCCTTCCTCCCTTTCCCTGGAGTTATACCATGTCTCTTGTCAGATCACAAAAAATTAAAACTAGAAATCAGCCAACAAGGAAAATTGAAAATTTACAAATACATGGAAATTGAAGAACATGTTCCTGAATTAACAATTTCTAATCCAGATCCTTGCTAATGCACCTGGGAAAGCAGTACAAGATGGCCCAAGTCCTTGGACCTCTGCACCTATGTGGGAGACCCAGAAGAAGCTCCTGGCTCCTGGCTTCAGATCAGTCCATCTCCAGCCATTGCTGCCATTTGGGTAGTGAACCAGTAGATGGAAGATCTCTCTCTCTCTCTCTCTCTCTCTCTGCCTCTGCCTCTCTAAGTCTGGCTTTCAAATAAATCTTTTTTAAAAAAGAAAGAAAATGAATAGAAAGAAAGAAAGAAAGAAAGAAAGAAAGAAAGAAAGAAAGAAAGAAAGAAAGAAAAGTTATTAAGTGTACACGTTCACTAAAATAGAAAAATCTTGGATGCCAACACTGTGGCATAGCAGGTAAAGCCTCTTCCTGCAGTGCCGGCATCCCATATGGGTCTCCACTTCCAATCCATCTCTCTGCTATAGCCTGGGAAAGCAGGGAAGATGGCCCAAGTCATTGGGCCCCTGCACCCACATGGGAGACCAGAAGAGGCTCCTGGCTCCTGGCTTCAGATAGGCCCAGCTCCGGCCATTGCAGCCATTTGGGGACATTTGGGGAGTGAACCAGCAGATGGAAGACCTCTCTCTCTCTCTCTCTCTGTCAAAGCTTGGGCTTAAGTCCCAGCTGCTCTGCTTCCAATTCAGTTCCCTGATAACATACCTAGGAAGGCAGCAAAAGAGAGTACAACTACTTGGGCCCCTACCATCTATGTGGGAGACTTGGAAGAAGTTACCGGCTTCTGGCTTCAGCCCAGCCAATCCCTGACCGTCATGGCTGTTTGGAATGTGAACCACCAAATAGAAAATCTCTTTCTCTGTCTTTCCCCCAGCCTCTCTGTAACTTTGTCTTGTAAATTAATAGTAAGCTTTTTCAAAAAGATTAACACAAGTCTGCTTTTTAAAAAATAAACAAAATAAATGTTTACTCAGATAAACAGAGAAAAAACACAAATAAAATTACAGATAAAAAAGACATCACAACAAATACTATAGGAATAAAAGTGATCATGAGAAACTACTATACAACTGTATGTTAAAAAATTGAAATCTTTGGGGTTGGCGCTATGGCTTAGCAGGTTAAGCCACCATCTGCAGCACCAGCATTCTGTATGGGCTCTGATTCATGTCCTGAATGAATGTGGCTGCTCCACTTCTGGTCCAACTCCCTGCTAATGTGCCTGGGAAAGCAGCCGGGGATAACCCAAGTGCTTTGGCCCCTGCACCTACATGGGAGACATGGAAGAATCTCCTGGCTCCTGGTTCCTGGAATCCTCAAAGAACTTGATAAACAAACCCATAACAGTAATGATATTTAAGCAATAATTAATAGTCTCCCAAAAAAAGAAAATTTCTACAAATTTTACAAAGGGAGCTACTCCAATACTCTCAAATTATTCCAAAATATTGAAAGGATTGGAACTCTGACAAGCTGCATTTTCTCCTTTTTAAAAATTTTATTTAAATAATTGTACATATTCATTGATTCCATAATGACATTTCAAAATCAGCTCACAGTAGGCCAAACACTTAAGGGTGAGACCTAAAACTCTGAAGCTAGTAGAATAAAGCATGGAAGACATTCTTGAAGACATTGACCTGAGAAAACATTTAAGGGGGTATATGACCCCAAAAATAAGGCAACAAAGCAAGAATTGATAAATGAGATTCTATCAAACTAAAAACTTCTGCACAACAATGTAGTCAACAAAGTAAAGATTCAAACTACAGAATGGGAGAAAATATTTTCAAGCTATATATATGACAACATGAAAGAACTCTAACAGACCCCTCCCCAAAACTATCCAATGAAAAATGGGCAACAGGGGCCAGCATTGTGGCATAGTAGGCGAAACCTCCAACTGCAGTGCCAGCATCCCCTATGGGCACAGGTTCAAGTCCCAGCTGTTCCTTGTCTGATCCAGCTTTCCATTTACAGCTTGGACCCCTGCACCCAGGTAGGAGATCCAGAAGAAGCTCCTGGCTCCTGGCTTCAGATCAGTTAAGCTCTAGCCATTGTGGCCATTCGGGATCAGACACAGCTCTGACGCTGGGGGGCAGCCTGCGGAGGCTTCCGCCCTCTCTAAGCCTCCGCTCTCCCAGGCCTAGCGGGCGGGCAGGACACACCGTGTACAGCTCCCTGGCCCTTGGAACCGAGATCAAAGAAGCTGACCAGGCAGACCCAAGAGGCCCCCGGGGGCTCGGCCTTGCCCCTGGGTCGGTGCCAGGGCCGCCCTGCATCGGGCCGGGTTCCTATCTTAATCCTTGTTCCTCGAGACCCCTCCTTATTTTCTTATAACACCCTCTATTCCCAGAGGCCAGGCTGCTTTTCTTACTATTCCTTCTTCTTGGCACCATGTCCCTGTTCCTCTAAGGGATGCCTAGTTTCTCCAGTAGTCCAGCACGGGCACTTCAGTAAATCCACAGGTCTCTTCATCTCGCCAGGCCTCAGCTTAAGACGTGAGCAGCGTGGGCCCACAGCCTGTGGCCGTCTGCACATGTTCTACGTGCATAGCAGGTGTCCAGGTGGTGCACACACGCAAGTCTTCCAAAAGGTCATAGGAAAAAGAAACTTTCTTTGAAACCCAGTTTCCCACTATTTTATCTTTTTTGGTTTGTTTATTAAAGATTTATTTGAAAGGCAAAGTTACAGGGAGAAAGAAAGAGGGAAAGGGAGGCAGAGACAGCTTTCATCTGCTGGTTCACTTCCCCAAATGACCACAACAGCCAGGGCCAGGCCAGGATGAAGTCAGGAGCCAGGACCTTCTTCCCGTCTCTCACATGGGTGCAGGGGCCACTACGCCACAATCCACGAACTTCTTATCAGAAGTGGAGGGACAGGACCAGTGCTGTGGTATAGTAGGTTAAGCTTCTGCCTGTGGCACCGGCATCCCATATGGGCAACGATTCACGTCCCCGCTGCTTCTCTCTGATCCAGCTCTCTGCTATGGCTGGGAAAGCAGTAGAGGATGGCCCAAGTGCTAGGGCCCCTGCACCCGCATGGGAGACCCGGGAGAAACTCCTGGCTCCTGGCTTCAGATTGGCCCAGCTCCAGCCATTGTGGCCATCTGGGGAGTTAAACCAGCAGATGGAAGACCTTTCTGTCTGTCTCTCCCTCTCTCTGTAACTCTGCCTCTCAAACAAATAAATAAAATCTAAAAAAGGAAAAAAAAAGGAAAAAAAAAAGGAAGTGGAGTGCTGGCATGTGCATTTCCGTCTGCTCCCAAGGCTCATATTGTGTGGCTCTTTGAGTAAGAGACCTGCGGTCTAATGCCCTGAGAACACGACCCAATTCAGCTAATCAGAAACCAGCGAGCCAGCGAGACCGCAGGGCTCCGGGAAGGGGGGCCACATTTCCCACCCTACCTGCAGCCTGTCGGCTTCCCTGCTTCCTGGGGTGGAACAGATTGTTCTCAAGGGCTGGTCTCAATACCCACGGGGGCCTGCTTCTCAAAGACCCACCTTGAAATTGACTTCACTTCTCTTGTCATCAAAATGTCACCGATGGCTCCCCTACTGCCCCGGGGTGCCCCAGTACCTGGCCTGGTCCCAGCATTGCAGCAAGAGGCAGCCTCCCCACCCCTGCCAGCCCCCAAAACAGCACATATGCCCTCTCCCAAGCATGTACCGGGGGAGCAGCTGCCGACAGAACCCACTAGGTCCCGAGGTGGACCCCTTTCCTGCCGCCTGGAGGGCGGGGAGCAGGGAGGTGGACTTGCACTTGACTCTCAGCCTTCAGATGGAGAGAAAGGGCGGGCACGGCTGACCAGCCATGAGGGCTGGCCCAGGAGGTCAGAGATTGAAAACCTATGACAGCTCCCCGTTCGCTGAGCACCTACTGCATGCCAGAGCCTGGGCTGCTTGCTGAGTCCGTTGTTTCATTGGTACAACTTTTTCTGAGTGGGAGGTAGGATTCCCCAGATTAGATACAAGGAAATGGAGGCTAACAGGGCTGAAGGAGATTGTCCCAGTTCACACAGCCATAACAAAGCAAGATCTGCATCCAGGTTCCCAGGGCTCCTTGCTTATAATTATGACGCCAGAGGCCAGAGAGCACCCCCGGGAGAGGGTCAACCCGCAGTTCTGTACAGGTGTCTCGGGTCTTGGATGGTGTGATTTGGAATGATCAGGACAAACTGCTGGTTTGGGGGTTTGAAGTTCAGTGTCCCTGGATTCGAGACAGCAAACAGAGCCCAGGCAGGAGAGTAACTTTAATAAAAGGGGCATGAAGTACGTTTTCTGGAACAGAGAAGCCGAAGCAAGGGGTTAGTGTCTGTGGTCGGGGTTAGTGACCGTGGTCAGGGGGTTAGTGTCCGTGGTCAGGGGGTTAGTGTCCATGGTCGGGGTTAGTGTCCATGGTCGGGGTTAGTGTCCGTGATCAGGGGGTTAGTGTCCGTGTTCAGGGGGTTAGTGTCCGTGTTCAGGGGGTTAGTGTCCATGGTCAGGGTTAGTGTCTGTGTTCAGGGGGTTAGTGTCTGTGGTCAGGGTTAGTGTCCATGGTCGGGGGGTTAGTGTCCGTGGTCAGGGGGTTAGTGTCCGTGATCGGGGTTAGTGTCCATGGTCAGGGTTAGTGTCCATGGTCAGGGTGTTAGTGTCCATGGTCGGGGTTAGTGTCCATGGTCGGGGTTAGTGTCCGTGATCAGGGGGTTAGTGTCCGTGGTCAGGGGGTTAGTGTCCGTGTTCAAGGGGTTAGTGTCAAGCTGATCTTCTGTATATTAAGATAATCGAAAATGAATCTTGATGTGAATGGAAGGGGAGAGGGAGTGGGAAAGGGGAGGGTTGTGGGTGGGAGGGACGGTATGGGGGGGGAAGCCATTGTAACCCATGAGTCGTACTTTGGAAATTTATATTCATTAAATAAAAGATAAAAAAAAAAAAAAAAAAAAAAAAAAAAGGGGTTAGTGTCCATGGTCAGGGTTAGTGTCTGTGTTCAGGGGGTTAGTGTCTGTGGTCAGGGTTAGTGTCCATGGTCGGGGGGTTAGTGTCCGTGGTCAGGGGGTTAGTGTCCGTGATCGGGGTTAGTGTCCATGGTCAGGGTTAGTGTCCATGGTCAGGGTGTTAGTGTCCATGGTCGGGGTTAGTGTCCATGGTCAGGGGGTTAGTGTGTCTGTGGTCAGGTCCCCACAGATGGTGACAGGGCAGCTCTTGCCACCTCAAGCACACACATGACCCAATTTGCAGTCCAGTGAGAGGAGCAGGGCTTCGTACCAAGACAGATGCCCTCAGGCCTCTGGATCTCCTGCTTAGGAGAGCTTGGAAGAGGCTGCACTGCTCAGCTGGCTGGGGCGGGCTCAGGCCAGCCGCCACACTGCGGGCTGATACCTGCCACCCACTGTGACGAAGGCTGCTGTTCCAAGTGCCTCGTGCGTTGTCATGGAAGCTGGCAGATGTGGCGCGCTAGCCATACACAAGGCTTCCCTAAGGCAGGATGTCCCAAAACCACGCAGGCAGGACGTGTCAGAACCAGGACATCCCGCCTGCTACGGCCCAGCAGGGGCATCGTCCCCGTGGACAGGCTCCGAGAAGGGCACCATTGAGTGCTGCTGTCAGATTCTGGTTTGTGTTGTGTGGCCCACAGTTGGGGGTGGGGGACTGCAGGGGGAGGTCCCGGCCTCCTCTGCCGCTCTCGCCTCACTTCCTCGCTCTCCTCGAGGGGTTGAGCTCAAGGTTTCTCTCTCTGGTCACTGGTCTCTCCCTTCCTCAGGGGAGCTGGAGAAGAAGAGAAGAACAAAGACGCTCTCCTTCAGGTCCGGGGGAGCCCAGGCAGACTTACAGTCTACAGGTGAGCCTGCACTCGGGGCCTGGGCTTGGCCACCTGCCTCCCAGGGCGAGCATGAGCAGGAAGCTGGAGTCAGGAGCCAGGGGCCTGGAACTGCACCCAGGTCCTCCGATTTGGTGTCGTGACTGGCCTCTTAGCCACTAGGGCCAAATGCCCACCCCTTGGTTTCCTTTGTTTAATCCCATGGGCTGAAGTAGTAGCAGAGAGGGGGAAGGTGAGTGAGAAATGCCTGCCTTTTGCCAGCTACACCAGCATTGCAGAGCCCGTGTGAAATGTCAGCATCTGCCTGGAGGAGTCAGGCCACGAGTCCCAGGCAGGAGCAGGGTGGCCAGAAGGGCCTGGAAAGTTTGCCCTGGCCTGGGAGTCCCTTCCCAGATGCGCCATCAGCACTCTCTAATCCCAGGCCCAGGGCAGTCTGCTCCCAAATGCAGATGAGCCTCAAACTCAGTTTCTCAAGTGGCACTGCTCAGTTGGTGCAATGAAGCATTCCAGACCAGGGAGAGCAACTTGGCACTTGGTGTTTCCTGGGCCACACTCTGCAGACCAGCCAGCTCCCTCCTTTCTACCTGCTGCTCCTAACCTTACCCACCTCCACGTCTCACCAGCCCCAGATAAAAAGGAATCAGAAGCAGGAGATGGTATAAGAGTTAAATCCCATCCCCAGAAAACTATCTAGAACCATCAACCAATTCAGCCAGCCCCGACTGAGTGCCTGCTGCGAGACCCCAGCTCCAGCTGAGTAACACCAGGAGCTCCCACGGGGTCTGGGCTCTCAGCAGATGGCCCTGACACCAGGCATAGGACGGACAGCAGCTCTAACAACTTGTGACACTAGCTGGGACACAGGATCCATTTTCTAAGGAAGACCGTGGCCCTCTGTGCTAGGTGGGGATTCCTGGTGTGGGGGCATCTTACCTGCCACCAGTGTTCGTCATCCCCACCATGCCTGGTACCAGTGGGCCCCTTGATTTCTATGAGGCCACAGGACCTGGGGCACTTCTGCTATTCACAACCGTCTGAACCCCAGGGCCAATCCTTAGCCACGACTCATTCCTAGCGTCCCCAGCCTGTCTCGGGGGAAAGCCACAACCAGGCTCACCTGTCCCCAGGGCCTGCATGTGCCTCAGTCACCGCCACAGTGGGATGCTTCTCAGTCCCCAACAATGGCCAGGCTGCCTCTCGTGTGGCTGAGCTCAGAGGGGAAGTCAGGCATGGAGAAACCCCAGGGGCTCTGCTGGGGGAGGAGGTAGAAGGCAGGACTGACTTAGCCAGAAAGAGTGCTCAGCCCCTGGGTGTTGCGGGCTCCCTGCTGCTTCTCCAGGCCAGTCGGAAGGCCCTGGCTGTAATGGCAGAGCCATTATCAGCTCTTACTGCGCAGGCCCCCGCTTGGTCACAGGAAGTCACAAGGACAGGAATAAAGAAGGGTCTCCATGCATGCCCCCCAAGTCTTGCACAGCCTATACTGGTGGTGGGGGGGGGGTATTGGACTCAACCATACCAGAAGATCTACGGAGGCCCAGAGAAGTGCAGTATCCTACCCAGGGCTGCACAGCTACAGAGGGGCCTCTATGCTGGAGGTCTTGCCGCCCTCACTGGCGGCCAGTGGCCATGGCAGGGCAGGAGCAGGAGGCAGGGCTCCTTGGGACCAGTGGAGAATGAGCCCCTGTGCTGTTTGCATTCAAAGCCAAAAGGGAAGCGGCCATCGGGGAGAAGCCAGCGGAGAGCCCGGTGGAGGTAAGTGGAGGCCTGGTTGCCCAGGTGAGTGATCCCGTGCCCCGCTGCTCCCTCTTCTCACCATCTGTTGTTTCTCTTCTCAGGTATTAATCAATGCCTCCCCAGCCCAACTCACCATTTTACCAATTTCAAGAGACACAATTAAAAGTTACTGTTAGCATGGGTCTCGCCACTGTTCCAGTGCCCAGTTAAGCTGCAAGCACTCTGGTCCCACTCCCCAGCCCCTTGCCCTCCGGGACGCAGCTCCCAGTCTGACGTCATGGTGGTGAAGCCTCCAAGGCCACACCCCCACACACACGCCCGCTTCCCCGGCAAAGCACCCAGTGCTCCCCAGTGCTTGCTATCTCAGAGAACCCCCATCCCCTCCCCAAGTCGCTCTGTTCTCATCCAGGCTCCCTCTGAGAGTTACCACTCAAATCAAGTCCCCAGGCAGTCAGTTCTGGGGCAGACCTGCCCATTTGGAAGTGTTTTGGGGAAGCCGGAGACGTGCAAGTGGGGGCAGCTAGGAAGGACTGGGCTTCTGGAAAGCTAGCTGGGGCCAGAGGTGTGCAGAAGAGCCAAAGTGCGTCTGGGGCTGGCTTAGGGCTTCCAGACAACGCTGATCCATCTGGAGCATGTCCATGTTGGAAGGGACAGGGTGCCCATCCCCGGACCACATGGAAGGGATTTGGGGAGAGGGAATGGTGGCAGTCAGCCCCCGCGGGACACCCCCACCTCAGCGGATCCCCTTCACCCCCATGACCGCCACCTGTACTCCTTTCAGGCCAGGCCTGGGGCGGGGGTGCACCAGCTACTCACGTAGCTGCTCTTTTCCCAACCCCCACTACAAGCTGGAGGGACCCCACTAAGATGGCCGAGGGAGGAGCCTGGCCCCCCCAGCCTAAGCCCTAGGAAGCAGCAGGACTGTCCCCCACCACTCCTCCCACCCCGGGGAGCTCAGCTTCTCTGTCCCCATGGCCCCCACGCCCCACACAGCCCTGTCGGGAGGAGGCACCTTGACACGGAGGAGCTTCCTGCCCCAGCAGCTGACCAGCCCCCAAGCTGCAGTTCAGCGAGACGGAAGCAGGACAAGCTTGATGGCCCAGGGCCACCGTGCAGCCCACGAGGCCAGACTGCTGGGCTGTGCAGAGGCCCTTCTCTCAGATGAGGCAGCTGAGGCCAGGACATAGCCCCTGGAGACCAGCTAGGGTCAGCACCCAGCTTCCCTCTGTGTGGCGGTGGGGAGAGGATTCCAGTGAGGGCTCAGACACCTGAGGGCAGCAGGAAATGGGAGAAGGAGGGAGGCCCAAGGGAGGCTCAGGGTAGCCAGCCCCAGCAGCTGGGAAGTAGTCTTGTAACATTTCATGCTTCTCTGGCTGTTTCTAAACTAGGTGTCAATTCACAACAGGCTTCAATCGTCCCAGCACAGCTCCAGGCTGGGGGCCAAGAGGGGCGTGCCGGTACCACCGCAGCCAAACCTGCAGCCTAGCCCGGCCAGAGAGCAGCCCCCGCCACCCACACCGCTGCCGCAGCTGCCGCCGCTGCCACCACCCACTCCCCCAGGCACGCTGGTGCAGTGCCAGCAAATCGTCAAGGTCATTGTCCTGGACAAGCCCTGCTTGGCCCTCATGGAACCCCTGCTGAGTCAGGCCCTCTCCTGCTACGCCTCATCCTCCTCCGACTCCTGCGGCTCCACACCCCTGGGCGGCCCAGGCTCCCCGGTCGAGGTTATCCACCAGTCTCCGCTGCCCCCACCCCCACCCCCTTACAACCACCCCCACCAGTTCTGCCCACCCGGCTCCCTGCTGCACCGGCGCCGCTACTCCAGCGGCTCCAGGAGCCTGGTGTAGACTCTGCCCTAGACACCCTGCTGTCTGTCCCAGGAGGGCCACCTTTGCTGCTCCCCACACCCTGGCACCACACGTTCCAGGTCATTGGTCACTGTTGTTTTGGAAAGAGAACCCCAACCCTCAGCACTGGGTTTGCCTGGTCCCACTATCCCTCCCTTACACAGGTGAGCCACACACACATGCACACACACAACCAGCTCATGCTCCTGGGCCCCACACAGCCAGATGAGACAGGGCCAATCCCTCTCCCCAGTTGGAACCGTAGTTGGAAGATAAGCTGAGGCTTTGTGTCTAGCATCCAGGGGCCTCGGGCTGGTGGGCAGGAGCAAGGGGCTGGGGGGCACAGCAGTGGCGCCCTGGATGGAAGGCAGGCTCGGCTCAGCCCCAGGGCAGCTGTATTTGTGGCCTCACAGGATGGCCCCAGCTCCCTGGAGGGGCCGCTGTGAAGAAGGGGGCTTTCTCAGCTGCTCCCATTCCCTGGAGCCTGGCCGTCTCAGAAGGCTGCTCCTCCACCTCCAGGGACACTGGTCCTGCCCACCAGACTCCAAGAAAGGCTTTGAGAAGCAGAGGAGGGGGTGGGAGTGCTCTCAGCTCCGTCAAAGCCAGCTGAACAGGGCCCTGGAATCCCCAGATCAGATACCTGCCAAAGGCACCTTTTTCCAAGTTTCTTGGTTCCCTACCCAACAACACCAAGTGCACACAGGAGAGCCAGGTTAACTTTGCCCACTGTGGAAGCAGAAAAGGGGTGAGGGAGGTCGATTCGCCCTGAGGAGGTGGGACTTCACCTGGCTTGGACCTCCCTTTTGTGTACCTTCTGTGGCCTCCACAAAGGCTGGGTACAGATGTGGGTGAGAGAAGCAGGAGCTCCCGAGGCACCTGTGTCTCCCCTGCTGCCCCTCAAATCTTCCTCCTTCTGGAAGGTACCAGACCCACCTCCAGCAGAGGTCCGGGCACCCTGAAAACTGCAGAGCCAAGCAGGGCTCGCGGGCCTGCCAGGGCTGGGTATGATGGGGTGCAAACCCCTCCCCGGCCAGATGAGAGGCAGCCGCCTCCAAAAACCCCACAGGCAGCACCGCAGCCTGTGCCCAGCACAGACTGTTCAGCAGTGTCCAGCCCCGCTGGGCCAGACTCCCCGGGCCCGCGCCAGCAGCTCCTAGCTTCCCTGCTAAGGCTCCCTCCCGCTTGGAGCCCATTGGTAATGCCTCTTGGGGGACAGCAGCAAATATCAACCAAGTCCAAGGTGGATTTACTTCTTCCCAGCCCCTACCGGCTCCCCAGGCTGCAGTGCCCTGGGCCGGGTAGGAGGCGTGGATAATTCCTGGCTCACCGAGGTTCTACATGACCTAGTTTCATGTGTGTCTGTGTGGCCACCCAGACGTCAGTACGATGTCACCCAGCGAGCTTATTCTTGGCCCTGTCTTTGTCAGCCCAGGTTCCTTCAAGTTCAGCCAATCTCCTGTCGTCCCCCTCTAGTCCCCACCCCCACCCACGCCTCCGCTTCCCAGCCATTGCCCCTCCCCCTGGGTCTCCTCTGTCACTGGGTGCTCCAATCAGAGCCCCTAAAAGAGCAACTGGCACAAGGGGCGCCAGGATTCAGAGGCCTCTGCTGCCTTTGGCTGGGGCAGCAGGTGTTAGGGCTGTGGGAGAAAGTGCAGCAGTGGCCTGAGAGCAGATTTGTCTCGAAAGAGGGGCCTGGAAGTGGAGGGGAAATACGAACAGGGAGGGAGTGCTGGGCACAGAGAGTGGGCCGAGGTTGGGGAGGGGTGGGGAGGGGGCGTGGCTGCGGAGGAAAGAGCCAGCCTCAGCCTCAGCCAGCCCAGAACCCACAGCCAGGGCCCTCTTCGCCGGCTCACACTCTGCTTCAAGCTCACCAAGTGCCCGGCTCCCCTGCTGACAGTCCCTCCTTGCACCCCTGGTGGGGACCCGCAGAGGTCCGAGGGCTCTGTGGGCCCCTCTCTGAACTCCTGACCCTCTGGGACCTCGGTGCCCCCCCACCCCACCCCGCCCGCCGGCCCGCCTGCCCATGGTGAGTTGCGGCTGGCGGCTCAGGGAGCTGGGATTCGCAGGGTCCACAGCTGCTTCCGCACCCGCCACACTGGGGGTGGTGCTTACCTCCCGGTGGCCAAAGGGGGCTGGGGGGGCTGTATCTGACCCTCCCCACTGTCAGGGGAAACCAGAGCCCCAGGCAGCTGTAGCCCTTTTGCCCTGAGTGGCCAGCAGGCTAAGTGGGTACCTGCCTGGACCCCTCTTCCCAGAGGCCTGGCAGAAGCCTCTTGTCCCTTCAGTGGCTGTGGTCATGTCAGGGCCATGTCAGGGCCTCCAGCCTCCTAGAGGGCCCATGAAGGGTGCTGGCTGAGCCCCGACCCTCGGCCCACCCCCCAGGCCTTACTCCACAGCACCCGGATCCCTCTCTCTCCCAGTTTATCCACTTGGCCAAGTCCACAACCCAGAGTGGGAGAAAATGTTAGCTTTCCTGCCCGTTTGTGGGGACAGGTCCCTCTTCCAGACCCAAGGGCCTTGTCCTGGCAGCCTGTCCTGGAAGTCTGCCTTCCCGTGTGTCTGTCCGTCTGTCCATCTGTCTATCTGTCTGTCTCCAAAGGCGTTTTGCTCCCCCACCCATTTATTGGCCCTGGGCCTTTGACTCCCCAGGCGCCTGTCCCCTCAGAGCCTGCCAGGCGTTCTGTCATGCCCAGCAGGCTTTCGGGACTCCCATCTGTCCTTCCGTCTGTCCCCATGTCCGCTGTACAGACCTGCACTCCTCCCGCGCACACCCTCCCCTCCACCCCCATTGGAGAGAAACCTCTCTGGGGAAAGGTGGGGTGGCTGCACCCAGCAACTAATCCAAATGGCAAATATTTTGTAACAAAATAGTCCAGATGTATTTTATCTGTCCAATTCATAGAGTTTTAGAGATTATATTGAAATATGTCACTTGAGTGCACTGTGTCGGTGTCTTCTATGCCCCCGGGGGAGGGGCCTATCGGAACCTCTCGCTGGGCAGGAAAAACAGCTACTGGCAGCTCTGGGGCTGGGGTGGCTGCGCTTGTGAGGTGCTTTGTCCCAGGACAGCGCAATGGCAGGCATTGCTGTGACCCATTGCTGTCTTAACTAAAGGAGGCCTGGCTGAGGGATGGGCACAAGGGCAGAGCTGGGGGGCAGCACCAGAAAACTAATGGCTTGTGAGGCCTGCCTGGCCCCCACCAGCATGCCCGTGGCACCCACAGAGCCAGCAGAGGGGGCAGGTACCAGCCAAAGTGTATGCGAGCTGCAGGCGGTGGGAGTGTGGACCCCCTGCGGCCTACCTCATTGGCTGCAGTGGAGAGCAATGGCGTGTTGGGGGCAAGGGAAGCTGTCCCAGGTCAGGGCTGACCAGTAGCCTCTGGTGATTTGCCCCAGAGGGCAGCTCCCAAGGTCTGAGACCAAATCTGCCAAGGCCCTGGGCACGAGCTGCCTGCAGTGGAGGGGTGAGGATTAGGGGAACGTGGCTGGGGAAAGGCATGGAGCCACAGAGAGCAATTTAGCAAACCCTGCTGTGTGCCAGGTCTCCTGCTGGAAGGGAGGCAGATTGGGAAGGAGGCTATGACAGGAGGAAGGGCTTGGGCTAGTGTGCCCTGCTCAGCTCTGTGGACAGGCACTGGCCACAGAGTGGTTCTCCTAGACAGGAGGTGAGAACAGAGCCTTCTAGCAACCCTAAGTCATCGAGGGCACCGCACCCAGCCAGGATGCCGGGCCTGGGACAGCTGGACAGAGGGCCCTCCTGCGGAGCAGAACTTAGACCATCCAGGAGCCCAGACTGCACCCCTCCGCTGGGTCCCCTTGTTTCCTGGCCAAGGAAGAGGGAAGGGAGCATGACCTCCTCCTCCTCCCAGGAAATGGGAAATTGCAGAGGAAACCGGAGGCCAGCGAGGGCCTATCCCATCTTGGGAATTCTCTGACCCAAGAAGCTGAAGACTGGCCCTTTAAGAGCACTCTGGAGAGAACCCAGCTCTGCCCAGGCCTGGGACAGAGGCCTAGGGCCAAAAGGACCCCCTGCTGCCTTGGCCAGGGATGTGAGACAGCCACTGGCTCTCTCCAAACCTTCTGGTGAGAGAGGGAGGCCTGCCTCTACGGAGATGCACCGCTTTGGCGGTCCAGGCCTCTGCCTTGGGACACAGCACTGTGCTCAGGGCATCCCCCTTTGCAAGACCCTTTGCAGAGTGGGGAGTAGAAACTCATCACTGACCCATTGACCAAGGGTGTGTCCTGGGATTCATGGGCTTCAGGCTGGGATCCACAAGCCGAGCCGGAAGGAGAGGCCAGTGCTAAGCACCAGAGTGGCTTCTGCACCAGCGGCTGAGCACCTGCCATGCAGCGGCCCCCGGGCAAGTGCGGGGGCTGGGAATGGCGCGAGTGAAGAGCTGGCTGGCAAGTCCACACTGGGGGTTGGGAGGCATCAAAGCTAAACAAGAAATGGACGGACTGAGGGAGGATTTAGGTGAGCACTCGGGAGGCCTCTGCAAGGCCAAGGCCAGGTGACCAGAGGCTACCCCTGCAGCAATGGATGAGCACGACGTTTTGAGATGGAAACCAGGACAATCTGCCAATAGTGTGTGAATTTACTCACATAAAAAGTTCTTACGGGGTTGGCACTGTGGCGTAGCAGATAAAGCTGCCGCCTGCGGTGCCAGCATCCTGCATGGGTACCGGTTCAAGTCCCAGCTGCTCCACTTCTGATCCAGCTCTCTGCTATGGCCTGGGAAAGCAGCCCAAGATGGCCCAAGTCCATGGGCACCCACACCCACATGGGAGACCCGGAAGAAACTCCTGGCTCCTGGCTTCTGGCTTCAGATCAGCAAAGCTCCAGCCATTGTGGCCATTTGGGGAGTGAACCCCTCCTTTCAACCAGCAGTTGAAAGACCTTCTCTCTCTCTATGCCTCTGCCTCTCTGTAACTTGGCCTTTCAAATAAATGAATAAATTTAAAAATCAAAACAAAACAAAGCAAAACAAAAAAAATACCTCTTACCAAAGTGTAAATATGGAATCAAAAACCACTTTTATCTAGGAAATCCTAAAATCGGTCTTCCAGAAAACAAAAAGCAGATGGTCATAGACCGAGCAAAGAAGGAGTCGCAGGGACACATCCAGGTAAGGGGTCAGGGGCAGCCCCTACAGGAGGCCGCAGGCCCCCAAAGAGGGCCCTGGAAAGACACGAGCGACAGGGGGCGCTGAGGAGGCTGTGAGTGCGGGGCCTGAGTCTGCCTGCAGACAGACGGCACTCTGGCTCCCGATGCCAGGGGCCCTGTGGCCACTGCCCGTTGGGCTCTGGCGGGACAGTCCTGCCCACTGACGCAGGAACTCCAGCAAACCAGAGCAAGGCGAGATTGTTGTGTCCCTGGTGCGGCCGGCGCCGCCTGACCATGCTGGCTGTGATCCTGGCTTTCCAGGAGTCACATCCATCAGCGCCTGTTGACCCCAGGGTGACAGGAAGTGGCCGCCCAGCCCTGTGGTGTCCTGCAGGAAGGCACTACAAGCAGAGACAGCTGCAGCGCGGGGGGCAGCAGGCCAAGGCTGGGACCTTCCCAGGCCCAGAGCGGAAGCAGTGTTGAAAGGGGCACTCGTGTGTGTCCCTCTGCCTGGCCCTGGGACCCTTGGGGCTGCCAACCCACCCTGTTCCCTCTCCCTGTCCCTCGGACCCCTCAAGCAACTCCTCCCACCCCACAAACTCCTTCCCTCTCACCCACAGGGCGGGCGGTGGCAGCTGGAGTCCCAGATGCAGTTCCAAGGTGGGGTGAGGAGGGGAGAGGCCACGTCAGGGGGCAAGGGTCCTTGTGCCCTTGCTGCAGGCAGGGGGCTGTCCCTTCTGGAGGACGCGAGACCCAGCTGACATCTGCAAGTCCAGATCTGGTCCCACCAGGAAAATTCCACTATGAATGTGGCTGGAGGATGGGAGAGCCGCAACGTGGGTGCTGGGAGGGAGGATGGGAACGCGGCTCACCCCACCCTGCTGCACACCCCCGCAGGGGACCAGGCAGCCCAACTCCCCAGCTGGGTCCCTGGCACCTGGGCAGTTCCTGCTCCCATGACCTTGGCCCTGACTCTGGGAAAAACTTTGAGGACAACCTCAGGGGAGGTTGTCCAACAGTCCCCCCCCCCAACAATTTCCCACTTGCTAGACAGACCTGCCTCACCTCTTCCCTCCCCAACCCCCTCTCCTTCCAGCCCTCGGGGCACAGAAGTTCCCCTAAGGGTGGCATCCTGGGTTTGTTAGTTGAAGGCTGAAAAAGTCACAAAAAGGACAACAGGACAAACCCAGAGCAGTAGGAGGAAGACAAAAGCCGTGAGAATAAAGACGAAAGCAGGAAGTGTAAGCAGAAAATTCGCAGTCCGAAGGATTATCAAGTCAGAAAGTCATTCTCCCAAAGGCTGAAGCTCTGATGCCGCTGACCGTGAGAGAGGGGCAGAGAGCTGACTGCCAGCGGTGTGCAGACAGCATATTACAAGTTAACTGCAAACCTCGTGGCTCGACGTACAGTCACCTTCATGGGATGAGCACAACCTTACACAAACACAAGGGTTGGAACCGAAAGTAGACGTTTATTTTTTGATGCTAAAGAATTGAGATACGTGCATAATGTTTTCATAACATGCATTTTCATGTACTATGGAAAAAATTTGCACCAAAATAGACTCACACTTTTAGTTCCATTTTTCCATTAACATTTTGAAGTTCCCTCGTGTCTCCCCAAGCATTGCATAAGAATAAGTGGAAAATTTGAGACAGTCAACGAAGAAATTTGAATATGTAGTTCAAAGTTCATAAGCCCCACCCCCCACCCCAAAAAAAGGAACCTACACGTGGAGCCAGGCATTTGGCCTAGCAGTTAAGATGTTGGTCAAGATACCCACATCCCAGTCCTGGCTGCTGGGAGCGCCTGCCTGGGTTCCACTCCATCTCCTGAGTCCAGTACCCTGCTGATGCAGACCCAGGGAGGCCACAGTGATGGCCCCCCTGTTGGGTTCCTGCCACTCAGGAGGAGGACCTGAGCTGAGTTCCAGCCTGCAGGCCCAGCCCTGGCCTGCCGCACTTGGAGGATGAACCAGTGCATAGGAGCTCATTCGTCCATTCTCATTCTCCCTCCTCTCCCCCCTCCTCCTCCTTCTCCCGCTCCCATTATTAACATAGAAACAGTTAAAGGCAAAGAGCCCACACGCAACCAGGATAGACAGTTGTACAAAAGCCCACCATTCATCCAGAAACACACAGTCCAATCTCATCTGAACTCTTTCAGAAACGAGGGATAGAAAGAATGTTGCCAACCTCCTTTTTATGGACCTAGTATAACCTTAAAAAGCCAAAGCCGGCGAGGACACTATGGGAAAAGACAATTATGGCCAATTTTGCTTAGGAACATAAAAAAAAAATTCTAACCAAAATATTAACAAACTGAAACTAGCATTGAAATAACCCAAAAATGTTACACCATGACCGAGGTAAGTTGTCCCAGAGACCAAAAGTTGGTCAAATATTAGGAAAATTGATGAATATAATTCATCCCACTAACAAAGTAAAGGGAAAAAAAACCAATAAGATCATCTCAATAGAGACACAGAGCAATCAATAAAATTCAACCCTTATTTTTGATTTGAAACAAAAACCTCAGCAAACTTGCAATAGAAGAAAACTTCATAGCCTAATAAATGCTGTCTTAAAAACTCCATGTTGGCCCTCATATTTGATGTGAAATATTAGGATTCTCATCAAGATGAGGAAGGAGGCGGAGGGGTTGGCTGCCACCCAGTACCCAGCTCACCGCCTCGTGCAGAAAGACGAGAGGAGAGTCTATGGCCATACCACCCTGAACGCGCCCGATCTCGTCTGATCTCGGAAGCTAAGCAGGGTCTGGCCTGGTTAGTACTTGGATGGGAGAAAGACGAGAGGAGAGAATAAAAGGATTCAACGATCAAAGAAATACAACCGTGGTGATTTCCGGTCCGACTGCTTATGTAAAATGTCCAGGAGAATTGGGAGAAAACCAGAGCGCAGAGGAAGGGGCTGAATCAGTGAATGGAAGGACTTTGTCTCTGTTTCTCCCTCTCTCTGTCTATAACTCTACCTCTCAAACAAACACATGGAGAAAAAATGGGCAACTGATCTGAGGAGACATTTCTCAAAAGAAGATATACAAATTGTTAACAAGTCTATAAAATAATGTTCAGCTACACCAATTATCAGGGAAGGGGAAATCAAATTCAGTGAAATATTGTTTCACTCCAGTTATAATCGCTATTAACAAAAAGACAAACTCAAATGCTGGCAAAGATGCAGAGAAAGGGAGACTCTCATACACTGTTGATAGAAATGTAAATCAGTTTAATCCTTGTGGAAAACAGTATGGAATTTCTTTGAAAAACTAGATATGGAAGTACTATACAATCCAGAAATTCCACTGTGGGTATCTATCCAAATGAAAGGAAATCACTGTTTTAGAGATACTTGTACGTGCATGTTTGTTACAGTACTATTTAGTTTTTGTTGTTGTAGTAGTTGTTGTTTTTTAAAGATTTTATAATTGATGCACAGTTATTGTTAAGTGTTGAAAATTAACTGAAATGTGATCCCTGTTGAACATGGGAGTGGGAATGGGAGAGGGAAGAGATATATAATTTGGGACATGCTCAGGCTGACTTGCCCCAAGTGGTGGAGTTGGAAGCATACCAGGGGATTCCAATTCAATCCCATCGAGGTGGCATGTACCAATGCCATCTCACTGTTCCAGGTGATCAATTTCAGTTCACAGTTGGTCATGGTGGAGGGACTGGGAGTCAAAGGGAGCACATAGACAAGTCTAGTACCTGCTAACGCTAACCGATGGAGTAAATAAAGGGGAGAGTGATCCAACATGGGAAGTGAGATACTCAGCAGACTCATAGAATGGCAGATGTCCTAAATAGCACTCTGGCCTCAGAATCAGCCCTAAAGGCATTCGGATCTGGCTGAAAAGCCCATGAGAGTATTTCAGGCATGGAAAGCCAAGACACTCTGGCAAAAGATCTCTGTGAGTGAGATCCCAGTGGAAAGAACAGGTCATCAAAGAAGGAGGTACCTTTCTCTGAAGGGAGGAGAGAACCTCCACTTTGACTATGACCTTGTCTAAACAAGATAAGAGTCAGAGAACTCAGAGGGCTTCCATAGCCTTGGAAACTCATGACTAGAGCATGGGGAGATTACTGATGCCATAGACAGGAGTGTCAATTGGTAAAGTCAACAACAGGAGTCACTGTGCACTTACTCCTCATGTAGGATCTCTGTCCTTAATGTGCTGTGCATTGAGATTTAATGCTATAACGAGTACTCAAACAATATATTTCACTTTGTGTTTCTATGGGGGTGCAAACTGTTGAAATCCTTACTTAATGCATACTAAACTGATCCTCTGTAAAAAAAAAAAAAAAAAAAAAAAAGAAATTATCAATTCCCAACTTGACTCTCACTGGGATTAAACATGACAATAGGTCTGCTCTGATTTCATCATCATTTAAAAAAAAATCATCTATTATTTTTCACTTTATGTTTCTGTGTGGGAGCAAACTGTTGAAATCCATACTTAATTTAGGCCGGCGCCGTGGCTCAATAGGCTAATCCTCCACCTTGCGGCGCCGGCACACCGGGTTCTAGTCCCGGTTGGGGCGCCGGATTCTGTCCCGGTTGCCCCTCTTCCAGGCCAGCTCTCTGCTATGGCCAGGGAGTGCAGTGGAGGATGGCCCAGGTGCTTGGGCCCTGCACCCCATGGGAGACCAGGAAAAGCACCTGGCTCCTGGCTCCTGCCAGGATCAGCGCGGTGCGCCGGCTGCAGCGGCGGCCATTGGAGGGTGAACCAACGGCAAAGGAAGACCTTTCTCTCTCTGTCTCTCTCTCTCACTGTCCACTCTGCCTGTCAAAAAAAAAAAAAAAAAAAAAAAAAGAAATCCATACTTAATGTATACTAAGCTGATCTTCTGTATATTAAGATAATTGAAAATGAATCTTGATGTGAATGGAAGGGGAGAGGGAGTGGGAAAGGGGAGGGTTGTGGGTGGGAGGGATGGTATCGGGGGGAAGCCATTGTAATCCATAAGTCGTACTTTGGAAATTTATATTCATTAAATAAAAGTTAAAAAAAAAAAGAAACAATTATCTGTCAAACGAATCATTAAGAATGTTATACTAAAAAAAAAGATTTTATATATTTATTTATTTGAGAGGTGGAGTTACAGACAGTGAGAGGGAGAAACAGAGAGAAAGGTCTTCCTTCCATTGGTTCACTCCCCATATGGCCGCAATGGCTGGAGCTGCACAGATCTGAAGTCAGGAGCCAGGTGCTTCTTCCCAATCTTCCATGTGGGCACAAGCACTTGGGCCATCATCTATTGCTTTCCCAAGCCACAGCAGAGAGCTGGATTGGAAGAGGAGCAGCCGGGACTAGAATCGATGCCCATATGGGATGCCAGCACCACAGGCAGAGGATTAGCCTACTGTGCCATGGTGCCAGCCCTGCAATACTATAAGTAATATGAAATCAACCTAGGTGTTCCACTGATGGATGAATGGATGTGATTACATACACACAATGGAATAATACTCAGCCATTAAAAAGAACACAATCCTGTCATTTGCAGCAACACAGATGAGCCCAGAGGACATTATGTTTTAAGCAAAACAAATCAGGCACAGAAAGATCATTGCATGTTCCCTCTTAAGTGTGAAAAATTAAAAAGTTGATCTCATAGAAATAGCAGAAAAGTAATTACTAGAGGATGGAAAGGGGAGAAGGGAATGGAGATGGGATAATTAATGGGTATAACAGTGCAGTTGGTTGGGAGAACTAACTTCTAATGTTCTAAAGCACAGTGAGATAACTGAAAACAACTATTTATCTCAGAACAGCTAGTGGAGAGGATTTTTAAGTGTTTTCAACACAAAGAAATGATAAAGATTTGAAGTCAAGTATATGCTGGTTACTCTTCATCTGTTCATTATATGTTATATAGATACATTGAAAAATCACACTGCAACCCATAAGTATCATTATTATGTCAATTATGAATAAACATGCATATATCTAAAACATACATGTATAGAGTGTGTACTGATCAAGTTAAGGTAATTCATCATTTCCCAATTTTTGACATTATTTATCATTAAAAACTTGTAACTCATTTCTTCTGTTGTTCACAAAGTATGTACAACATTGTGAAATAAGGTCACTCACTGTGCTATTTGGTACCCATTATCCAAAATCCCTTTTTCCTCTTCTCCTAACTTCTGGAAATCACTATTCTGAATTGGGATTAAGGTTGTTGTTTTTTTTGTTTTGTTTTGTTTTAACCTAACACATATGAAAGAGAATATGCAGTATTTATCTCTGTGTCTGGTACATTTCAGGTAATATGATGTTCTCCATTTTGTTGCAGGTGACAGAATTTTATTCTTTTTGTACAGCTAAATAATATTCATTGTTTTGAATTCCTTTTCAGCCATTTCATCAATATCCACTTCTTCACAGTCCATTATTAATGTCTTATACTGTCCCTGTTTCACTACCCAAATAGCTCCATCAGCAAAGACTGGGCCAGGCTGAAACCAGAAACCTGGGGCTCCACCTGAGTCTCTCACAGTGATCGCAGAATCCAAGTCAAGTACTTGAGCCAGACAGAGTTCCAAGATGGCGGAGTATGGAGGGCGCTTACTGCTCTAGCCCAGGAGAAGATAGCTTAAAATAAAAAGTGGAGATAGTGTAGTTTCAAGGAAGAGTTAGGAAAAAAATGGCAGGGGAAACTACAGAAATTAGAGGGCCACAGTGGATGTATGTGGAGGGCGTGGGTGACCACAGCTTGGGACTCCAACAGCTGAGATCCTACACACCAGCAAAGGAAAGTGAGGTGAGACCAGACTGCAGCAGCCCAAGCCACTGGCAAAAAAAGTGGCAGGAAATCCTAGAAGGAACCAGGCTTGGAGCTACATGGGGGAAAGTGTAGCAGACAAACTAGAAGGGAATGGACAGCCAGAAGACGCCCCTGGCTTCTGGCTTCAGATCTGCACAGCTCGAGTCATTGTGCTCAATTGGAGAGTGAACCAGCAGATGGAAAACCTCTCTCTCTCCCTCTCTCTCTCTCTCTCTCTCTCTGCCTCTCCTTCTCTCTGTGTGTAACTCTGACTTTCAAATACATAAATAAATCTATAAAAAAGTCTATTTGTTAATATTACTTCTTTTTAAATTTATATATATAAGATATATATGACATATATATTCAATGTGTAAAACTCGATACTTTTGTTGGTGTAGATGGCTAAAATAGAGATTTTTGTTGTGCCATTAGAAAAGAATTTCAGTTGTGATGCAGAGCCGAGCAGTAAGCAAAGTAGCAAAGTTTAATGAGGCAGTGCCTCTGACAGACCAGATGAGCAACTCTTCAGAAGAGTCAGAGAGTGCATAGTACACATTCAGAGTAGGGTTTATATGAGAATAGACTTTACTTTTTTCAGCCATTTCTCTTTTCACCTCCATCTTGTTCTGGACAAAGGGCTCTCTGAGTGTGAAATTTGCCAAATTCCTCCCAGGGTTTTATTACCAAGCATTATCAGACTAGATAGTGCTCTTGGCACTAGGCCAAACACTTTTCCCTGGGATATCTCCTGGGGCGTTAGGCCGAGACCACCTATAAAAATTACTAGCACATGGACAGGACATTTTTTTTTGACAGGCAGAGTGGACAGTGAGAGAGAGACAGACAGACAGAGAGAAAGGTCTTCCTTTTCCGTTGGTTCACCCACCAATGGCCGCTGCTGCCGGCACACCACGCTGATCCAAAGCCAGGAGCCAGGTGCTTCTCCTGATCTCCCATGCGGGTGCAGGGCCCAAGCGCTTGGGCCATCCTCTGCTGCACTCCCGGGCCACAGCAGGGAGCTGGACTGGAAGAGGAGCAATCGGGACAGAATCCAGAACCACGACCGGGACTAGAACCCGGGGTGCTGGCACCACAGGCGGAGGATCAGCCTATTGAGCCTTGGTGCTGGCCTAGGACATTTGTTTTGATATGCAAATGCTGGGCTACTTCCAAGACATGACTCCAAGGCTGTTTCATTCCTTCCCACAGGAACTTCTTGCATTTTCCCTTTGGCCCTTTCTACACACATAATCTAATGTCTACCTTCCTACATAACAACACTCCCAAAGAGAAGGAACCTATAAATCCTTTGGGGTAGAATGGGGAAGATCTATCTTCTGTAGTTTCTTCCTACTGGCACGAGGGCAAAGAGCTGGTTACGGGTATACTCCTCTTGCTGCCTGTCCTATGCTGTATGAAGGTGGCCTGGAAAGAGATGCCCTGCCTGGTCCAGAGAACTGGTCACATCACCTAATGGAACAGGCTGGAATCCCAGCCTCATAACCATCTGGAGCTGGACAGCTTGTCTCTATTAGAGACAAAATGAATGAGAGCATCAACAACTCATAGTTGAACAAGTAAAATTATGGAAGTTATAGGGCCAATATGGGTCAATAGCCAGGATTTCTATGACCAGATGTCAGATAAAAACTCCAAACCTGTTCATCCTCATCCTGAATTTATTGGCCTTGTATAAGAAGTATTAAATATAGTTCTATATCTGTCCAATTTCATTGACCCAAAAGTAACATTCTTCTTGGAGCACAGCACAGATGCTCACTTGGGCCACAGTTAGTGTTTCTATGTCTGCTTGCTTTGAAAAATGATCACAATGAGTTAATCTGGGTGTTTTCTAAAAGGCAGATCTGGTATTTCAGCATTCTGTTGTCTTTCAGCCAATGAGAACCCTTTTGTTTTAGTGAGGAGTTTACTTGAAGTGAGGTATGAAAGGATCATATCTTGTTCTAGTGCAATTCTGGAGGCATTCTCCCATTAAGGCAACAGCCACTATTTGTAGGAAGTCAAGGGATCCTTTTTGCAAGCATATCAAAAGATTTTGGCAAAGTAACTAACGAGTTTCTTAATAGGTCCCAAGTCCTGCATTAGTACTGTTACGGTGACCTCTTGGTGACATATAACTGATAAGATTTATCTGGATTTGGAATCCCTAGTACAGGGGCAATAAACATGGTGGCCTTTAACTGTGCGAAGGCTGTGTTTTTTCTCTTTCCCAAGGGAAGGGGCCTTATTCCAGCTTGCACTTGAAGGCCTAGTTTAAACGATTTGACATTTTCCCATATCTGTGTATCTGTGATGATCTGAAATTCTCTTAGAAATGCCTGGAGCTGCAATGAGGTTGCAGAGTAGCAATTTCCTGAATGGCCTGAATGCCACCCAGGGCCAGTCTCCATTACCCAGCAGTGAGGAAAAGTCCCACATAGTTAATTCCCTGGAAGAATATCTACTTTCTCCCTGATACCTGCAATCACATTCTGTCGGGGAGCTGAGTGCTAGTCAAATGCCCAAACCTGGATGGAGTTCCTTGGGAGAAAATAGGTTAGAAAATCACCTACATTCTAGATAATGGGGATCATATCTCTTTCACTGAGACCAAAACATAGGATGAAATTTTTAAAATCATGTAAACATAGACTTTTACTACATATTTTTATTACTAAAATTTTAAAAAGAATGTGTATGGGTCCACCAATACAGAATGCAAGAGAATTTTTACAAATACCTTCAGGTGTTGTTAAATTATATTTTCCATGCATGATAGCTTTGTCATATGCTTAATTTTGTAATCAGTATCTCTATATTCAGAATCTATAACTTGTCTACTAATGACAATGATTTGTGTAATTCACTTCCAGTGATATCATATATTAGAAAAATTGTTCTACACATAAAACAGCTTTATGTGGGCAGTTTTGCATTTGGGAATACTCATAGTAGTAAAAATACTGTTTTATCTGGCTTATATTGGAGACTATATAATTAAACCTTAGTGGAAAATATTTAGCATTTCTTAATTTTTTGCAATTATGTGATTCATCACTTCCAGCATAAAACCTCTAAGAGCTCTCTGGCTGCATTGGTAGAATCGTCTCATCCATTCTTTCTAAGGCAATCTAGAGAAAGGCCATTGCTTGTAGAATCCCTAGCACATTTCTTAAGCTTCCTTTGGCCTTGTGGCCTGTGTTTGCAATACAGATCCTTCCAGTGAGGCCAATGCATATTTTTAAAGCCAAGTAGATAAACCACTACTTCTCTATGACCACTAGTCTTTTTCTAGCAGATGCTATGTCAGTCATCGTATACCCTTATCTTCAGGGAATATTTACAGTTGACTCTTCACAATGTGTCTCTCTCTAAAATTTGCCTTTGAGGAAGGAGATTCTTTGTCCTGGGACATCCCTTTCCTTGTGAAAAATCCCACATCAAATGTGGAAGTAAACTATACAACCCCATATCCTTACTTTAGGAAATACCTCGAGGGCTATCCTAACTACAGAACTCTCTGGGAGATTAACTCCTCTGTTACGACTGCATCACTGTTCAGTTTCTCCCTCTGCTCTGTCCTGCCTTCCTCTCCTTTACTCTTGCGGTTCCAAAGAGCATTCCCATTAAACATTCTCAGGCAGATGTCCATCTTCATCAGCTTCCTCAGAAACTGACCTGAAATATTTGTCTGTATAAAACCAACCACTTGGGGGCTGGCGCTATGGCATAGCAGGTAAAGCTGCTACCTGCAGTGCTAGCATCCCATATGGGCGCCGGTTCAAGTCCCAGCTGCTCCTCTTCTGATCCAGCTCTCTGCTATGGCCTGGGAAGCCAGTGGAAGGTGGCCCAAGTGCTTGGGTCCCTGCACCCACATGAGAGACCCAGAGGAGTCTCCTGGCTCCTGGATTCAGATCAGCCCAGCTCCGTATCAGCCCAGTTCTGGCCTTTGCAGCCACTTCTCTCTCTCTGCTTCTGCCTCTGCCTTTCTGTAACTCTGCCTTTCAAATAAATAAATAAATCTTTAAAAAAAAAATAAAACCAAGCACTTGACCTTAGACAAACCCTCACAAAGCAGCAACAACCTGCTGTGATAAAACCCTCAGATCAACACCAGATACAAAGTTCTGCAACTGCCTGCCCAGGCCACTAAAGCAGAGGTAGCTGCACAGCATGTAAAAACCAATTATGACCCATGAAGGTCTTTGCACACAACCAATCTAAAGACGTGGGTCTTGCCCTAGTTTCCAAAGCCATAAGACATTCATATTTATTCCACCAAAGGATTCACACACACATTTTTATTCTTCATACAAATTTTCAACAAATGTACCAGTAACTTTTGCTGAAATCTCTCCTGAACTGTACTTACTTTCCTAAGCTACCAATATTTCCTTTAATCATATTCAAAATGTATTCCAATGTACTGAAAATTGATTAAAAATTTTTATCACTCATAAATCTTCCTTGTTTTTTGTTTTAAGTTACAGTACTTCCCTATATTCAATACAGCTGAAGTTACTTTCCCTATATTGGGAGAGAGGAAGTTGTATTAGGCCAGCCAGTGCCTCTATATAAGCAAAATCAACACATTAAAAAACAAAATATGCTATCTAACTTACACACTTTTATACACAACACAAATTCATATTTTAAAAACATCTTCCTTCATGTTGATCCAAATAGTTAGGGGATGGTCCAAGGTCGGGTTGGTACAACACCCAGTTCCTTGTCTGCTTTCACAAATGGAGCCGCTGGATCCTCACTCACTCACTCGCTCCTTTCCTGCTCGGCTCAACATTCTAACACAGCAGCCTTTTCCCGATTTTGAAATCCCAGGAGGCTGACGTATCACCTTTTACTTGCTTTCAAATCTAACTGCAAACCTTCCTCACGGTTTCCAGCTGGGGATTCAATCCTCTCTAAAGGTGGTGTTTCTCTTCAAAGGAAACCTCTGTGGGCTGAGCCTGAATCACAGCCACAGGCAGAGTGTTTCCTAAGAAACCAGCAGGAATAAATGATGCAGAGAAGAAACCACAACAGTTATTCTAAGGGTTGATTAGGCCCAGCAATAGAGGAAGGAACAGCCAGTGTTTAGAGGCTTTTAAAGAGGATGTGTTGGTAAACCAAAAAGCTGTGAAAGAAAGGATACAAAAATTTGTGACATTTGACTCTGCTCGATTAAATACAAGCACTAAAAGGAGCCTGCTTGGAGGAAAACACTGTTAATACTATTTTCAGTGTTTACAGTTATAGTTGCTTCTCATAAATTTTAAAACATTATCAGTGAAAATACTGGCCACATACATAGTAAAAGCTGAATATGTGATGAATAGGTGAATGAATGAATTAATTTTGTCATGAGGAAATCCATAGGGAAATTTTTTGTATTTTGATTATTTAACTGTAGCTGCAGTATTTCATGGATTATTAAATGCTGATTCTGCCTTCTTTTTACATTAATAGAAAATCTAAGAATATTTTTTCCTCTATTTAACTGAAGAAAAGAATAAAGATTAGGGAGCCTTCCCTTAAATCCTTCACATACCCAGTTGCTGGCCAGTGGTTTGACAGAGATATAGGATGAGTCTAAAAAAAGGACTAATGTAGATGACCTAGTTAAAACCAAGGCAGCATAGAAGGGTAATAAAGTACTGGCACATGTAAGACAAAGTGAGAGAAGAAATCAATTCTAAGGAAAGCCATTCTCAGGAAGAGAGGAGGAAGTAGAAAGAAGTGAAGCAGAATGCTGAAATCAAGGATAAAAATCAACCAGTTCTCCTGAGGTACATACATTTCAGTCACCAACAAGAGAAAACCCAGCTTGTCAGACTGAACCAACAAAGAGTGGTATCAGTGAGGAATCCAGGAGTCACTATGATTAGATACAGTTTAATCTGGATTCATTACGGTTCTCTTACCTCTGCCTTCTCACTCATACAATTTTACCCACAGGCTTGCTTCCCTAGTGCTGAAAAAATGAATTGATTTATTTTGAGCTTTATATATATATAATCACACACCATGTCATCAACACATCATTCAACAGTATCTGTCTCCTGCCACCAAACACAAAAGACAGGATTTTTATAAACTGAGTCACCTGAGCACAGGTGTATAGCCCTGAACTATCTCTGAGAAAGTGTAAATGGATGCACGTGATGATTATGTAAGTTACAGATAGCCTGTCAATCATTTGGCTTATTACATTGTCAAAGATTTGTTCCTATGGTTGCCTTAGGCTGATCGCTACAGCCGAGGGTACAGACAACCAACTAAAAACCTTTTTTACTTCTTTCTTATGTGTCTTTATCTTTTTCAAATCTTACACTGTCTTCTTGTTAACTGTGACATCTGGATGAACAGCTACTGTGCAAACATGGGGAGGTGGAGGACAGCCTAGATAGACTGGAACCAACCATTTCAAATCCAAGTACAAAGTCTGCACTGATCCCACTATTTTCTCTCCCCCCATCTCATATTTTTGTGTTCCTTCCCCTTCTTCCATCACAACTTCATTTTCTAAATATTTCTGTACATGCAGCTATGGCCTCCTGTACTTAGATTTGCTAGATGTTCCTAGTGCTCAAGGCCTCATCAGCTTAAAGCCCTAAACAATTAGGGCTAAATCTCTTTCTCCAAGTTCAGCTCAGATAGCTTGCTGGAAACTAAGAATGAAAAAACAAACAATAAAAATAGTACATTGTAGAATAATTTTCTGCAAGGAAAAATTTGGAAACTGGGAACGTGGCAGTGATTTCTTTTTTTCCTCCAGGAATTTATAGTCAGTGTATTCCTGCTGCAGAGAAAATGCCTAAGAAATATTTGTGAAATAATTTATGAATCCTAAAGTAATTGAAATCTAGCCATGGTTTGACATACATTGCCATCTGGAGTCATATGCCCATCAATATTAACAAATTCCATATTGGTTAATTCATCTGTTTGCTAAATCTTATTTATAACCCTCAAAGTGAATACTCACAGTGTTTTTACAGTCATTTGTGGATTTGTACAGAGTAACGCAAAACTTGAATCTCTTGAAGGACACGCTTTCAAAGGGCCTTTTATTTCAGTGTTCACACTGAACAGAAGTTTCCTCTTTGTGCTGGCTGGAAGCACATTTTTAAACTTTTATTTCTCTGTTGGTGATGTTGCAGTTTAAAACAGCTCTATGCCATAATAACCAAAGTGCCATCTAGCGTGCTTAAGCACAAGAAGGCTGTAATGTGCCTTGCAGAGAAAAAAATTAGTGCTGGATAAGGTTTGTTCAGTCATGAGTTATAGCGCTGTTGGCTGTGAGCTCAATGTTAATGATTCAATAATACAGTATATTTAGAAAAGGGAAAGAAGCCACCAAATTTTATGTGATGCTGTTCAGAAAAGCAACCTCTAGACATTACAACGAAATTAAAGAAAAGTAGCTAAATGTGTGGATCCATGTGATGACAGATTTTCTTAAGTGCAGTAAATAGAATTGTTGTAAGACTGACACCAAAGAAATTTATGATAACGTTACTGGCGATCAGTAAAATTCTTTTTTTTTTTTTATTTGACAGGTAGAGTTTACAGATAGTGAGAGAGAGAGAGAGAGACAGAGAGAAAGGTCTTCCTTCCATTGGTTCACTCCCCAAATGGCCGCTACGGCGGGTGCTATGCCAATCCAAAGCCAGGAGCCAGATCAGTAAAATTCTAAACACTGCTCAGGTAAGACTTTAATATAAAGAAACACTGTTTAAGTGTAATATTAATAAATATCCAAGTTAAAACAGATGTTTCGAAACAAAAACAAATGTAAAACAAGTTTATGTTTTCACAATTAACAAAAAAGTTGTGAACAAAAGCTCAGAGAGATCTACTCCTATATCTCTCCTAGAAGCAATGGCTCAGTGTTCACTAATCCGGATGTCCCAGCAACTGCGCAGAACACAACTACCATATATGAGAATACACTGGCTGCAGGCTTCCTGTCTTAATCCTACTTCAATGCTGAACAGAGACACAAGACCATTTCTTTTCTGCAGCATTTTCTCCTCAGTGCCACAACTGTACTACATTTCAGGCATTGCCCAGGTCAAAGCCTTGCACTTTTTAATTTACCTATGAATCTTCTACTGAATTCACTAAAATGAACATTATAATCCCATAAATTTTACATCAGGAATCAGATTCAACATTTTTTTTTCATATTCAACATTTCTAACAAAATCAAATGTGAAAATTCTGCTGCTTGTTCAGGCCCACACTAACAGCAAGGGCTCACATCTTCTCTCTCTCTATCTCTCTTTTTTTTTTTTTTTTTTTAACAGGCAGAGTGGACAGTGAGAGAGAGAAAGGTCTTCCTTTGCCGTTGGTTCACCCTCCAATGGCCGCCGCAGCTGGCACGCTGCGGCTAGCGCACTGCGCTGATCCGATGGCAGGAGCCAGGTACTTTTCCTGGTCTCCCATGGGGTGCAGGGCCCAAGCACATGGGCCATCCTCCACTGCACTCCCTGGCCACAGCAGAGAGCTGGCCTGGAAGAGGGGCAACCGGGACAGAATCCGGTGCCCCGACCAGGACTAGAACCTGGTGTGCTGGCGCCGCAAGGCGGAGGATTAGCCTAGTGAACCGCAGCGCTGGCCCTCACATCTTCTTTTGCTCTTCATGTTTATAATACTTTAGTCCTAATAGTTTTCTATATTCAATAAAAAGAGCGGTAAGAGGCAAAACTGTGTTTCTTCTTGGAAGTTCAGAGAGAAACTCACAACTGAGAAAGTGTCAAGTCTTTTATCCAAGTGAGAAGACATTTAACAAGAGGAGAATCAAATGTCTCACAAATTGCCCAGGGATCAACAAGGAAAAGAATTTTTAAAAAGACTTCAGATTTGACTTAAACTCAACAGAGATTTTTATTGACAAAATATAACATGCAGACAAGATAATTTATCACGGAGATACATGTGTGTTGGGGTTGGGGAGTAATGCACTTTGCTTTCAAAGAACTTAAAAAGAAAAAAAGAAAAGCGACCAAAATACTTTCAAAAAATTGGGTAGGGAGTAGGGAGTATAGCAGGTGAGGTATAGCGAAGGTGTCACAGATGTTCAGACCAGGGAGAGACTGCTTCCCACTGGATAATCAGGGACAGTCCTCGAGGAAGTGACAGCTGAAATGGGTCTGATGACCCATTAGGGTCTGAACAGGAGGATGTGACCAGGACCTGATTCCACTGAAAGTTCAAATTTGAATTTTAGAACATCATAACCCAGGTCAGAACAACAGATCCTGCTATCAACAACTGATCACTGAGCATAAATAAATAACAACAAATGCTTCCGAGAACGATTTGAAGACGTTGTCACCCTGCTGCCTTCAGGTATCTCCTGGGCCGTTGGACTGCTGGGTGTTCACTTCAAAGGGAGAAGAGAGTTTGGAGAACCATGGTGCGACCTGAAATGGAGCATTGAGAGCAAAGACAGAGGTCACTCAGCATGGGGTGGAGCTGAGAATTGAGAAGAACAAGGGGAAAGGACTCTGAGAAGAAGAACTGAAGAGAGAACTTTTTAAAGAGGAAGCTGATTGAGGAATCAGAAGGTAAAAGAAATGGGTAGACAACTCACCATCGCTTTTTTAACCAAAACGCAAGACCTGCCAGAAAAGCCAGGAGCGGTATAACTGCCAGGAGGACGAAGCCGATGGGGCTGCGATGCTCTGTGGATTTCAGCAGACACCAGGGTTGTTACTTCGAGCCCATCCCTTGCTATGCCTCACCTGCTCCCTGGTTTACTGTGTTCCCCTGGTTTTTGTTCAGCTGATTGTCTACAACATCATTCTCTTTTTTTCTTACTTCTTATTTCGTCCCTCTTTAAAGATGGATTCATCGTCTAAACTCCTGCATCTACAAGTCTCTCATTTTCTCTTTAAAAAAAAAAAAAAGATATACTTATCCATTCAAAAGGCAGACAGAGAGAGAAGGAGAGACAGACAGAGAGGGTGAGAGAAGGAAAAAGAGAGAGATTGATCAGTCTTCCATTCACTCCTTCACTCCCCAGAAGCCATCAACACTGGGACTGGGCCAGGCCAAACCTAAGAGCCAGGAACAACATCCATGTCTCCCACATTGGCAGCAGAGACCTAAGTACTTGACCCATCACTCACTGCCTTTCCAGGCACAAAAGCAGGAAGAGAAGTCAGAAGCAGAACAGCCAGGACTCGAACTGGTAGTGCAGTGTGACCCCTCCTTTTCACTTGTATTCCTTGAATTAACTATCTTTGTTTATTTTGAGTCTAAAATCACAAAAGTCACTAATTTTTCATCCGCCCCTCTTAAAGTGCTTGAAAACCCACTCCTCCCATTTCCAGCCTGGACCCCAGTTCTTTCTCACCCCAGTAGAGGACGATGTCCTGGCCTCCTAGACTGCTGTGCTTCACCCGACAGGACAGGCCAGCCGCATCCCCAGCCGCCACGTCCAGGGTAACTCGGAGATACCACGTCCCATCGGCATTGGGCAGAATGTCACTTCGCTCAGTGCCTGGCTGCTCCTGGTCTCCCCGCATCCACATCACTTGCACAGGCTTTGGGTAGAAGCCAGAGACCCGGCACACCAGTAGCAGACGGCCAGGCCCAGGGCTGGGGCCACTGGACAGCCAGGCCTCAGGCCTCACTGTGGGAGACAGGAAGGGTATTCAGACACATCATTTACACTTCTCTGGGATCCCTACTTATACTAATTTGAAGGCAATAGAAAGAAACTTCATGCCTAAGAGGAAACTTACCTTGTCGTTGGAGATGTGCCTTGCCTGCATCAAGAAGTCCCAACATAAAACGTGGGCAGACGTCATTGAGGAGCCTGTTCACTATCTCCTTGAAGCCTTCAAATAGATTCAGTAGTCTGCACAAATTCTGAGCCCCACTTCCTCCCTGTGGAGCCGGCAACCACAAATTGTTCTGAAAGCTTAGGAAATCTGATCCTTGGTAAGCTTCCTGCAGGAAGCCTGCTGAGGCCTCCCCGGAGCGCAGCTCACAGCCTGCTGCCACCTGAAACACAGAAGGATCTGGGAAAGAGGAGTGATGAATTAGAGGGGGAAAGGAGGGAGAAAAACAATAAAATAGGATGGAAAGAAGAAAAACACAATGGAAGTAAGCTGGAAGTGTTTGGGAGGTCTGAAGGAAGGGAACAAAATTAATTTGCTCAGAGGAGCAGAGAAAGAGGAATTGCTGCGAGTAGACACTGGAGGAAGAAAAGAATGACATGAGAAATAAAGAAAATTGTTGAAAGAAGTTGGTCTAAGTATGTATATAAGGAAAGACTTAATGTGAAAGAGTCGAAATTATAACAATCAAAGGTGAATAGAATGCAATAGATTAAAATGACTGTACAGAGAGACAGCCAAAAAGATTGAATGGGGAGAAAATCACGCTTTGCGAAGTCAGTCAAGAGTGAAGAAGCTGAGGGTATCTGGTTGGAGAGTAGGAAAAAGAGTGGACATAGGACACGTCTAAGGGAAGATAACAAAGGAGAATTTTGATGTCAATGAGGGGAGAGATCGTAAGTGTCACAAGATTTGATATTTTTGAAAAATCTGGAACAAAGCCTTGCCCCAAAATACGTAATTTCAGTTTTATTATGGGAAGAGTAGAATAATAATCATAAGAGAAAGAGCCTGTTTCCTGGAGGAATTAGAAGTCACTGAGATACCCCCACCCATCCACCTCCTTACTTGTCATTGAGAGGACAAAACTCACATTCAAAATGGAATTCGTACTTCTGAATTTGTTGAGTAAATCTAATGAAGTATGAACGGAAAAAGATTTCCAAGTCTATAAACTCCTTATTACTGAAGTTGCCCCTGGACCAAGGCTGCAGGAAAACGATGGTGCCAGAGTTTGTCTCCCAGTGATGAGTCTGCAACTCACCCAACCAACCTGAGCCCAGATTCTGTACCCAGGAATGGTTGTAAAAAGTTGAGATTTGAATGACTTGGAAGGAGATAGGCTTCTCAAAACCTGCGGAAAAGAGCAGATAGAAATTGAGGGAAAGGCACTGCCAAGGAGACAGAAGTGAGAGAGAAAGGGACCAGCATGGGGATCTCAGAGTCTGGAAAGGGAGAGCTATAATCACATTAGCAGGCATTTGCCTGCCACAGGTAAGGAACTTAGGTCAGGGATACGTAGATGGGAACTAACCTGGATCCCATGGTATACAGCTCATGCTGAAGAAGCCATCGTATACCTTACAAACACACACACACACACACACACACACACACACACTGAACCACTTGCACCCAACTGGGCAGTTGCCAGAGTTCTTACCAGCTGTGTTTTCCCCACCTAGGAGGAGAGCAATTAGAAATGCAAGATGCAGAAACAGCATTTCACTTGCAGATGTTATTTCTTTCTATCAGAAGAGTTGGTCTTTGATTCCTCTTCTGAACAAACCTACCCCACCGTATCTCCCTTCTGACTTTCTTCTCCAACCACAGGCAAGCCCAACTGCAACAGAAAACATCTACTCCTTCCCTAAACCTTCAGCTTCCTACTCAGCCTCTCATTTCCCCTTTGGTTCTGACTCTGCTCTCTGGTTTTCAGATTCTCTCGTCATCAACTACCATGTGTTCAATGCCCCGTATTTCACCTGCTATGGAACAAGTCTTATATGGCCCTGAAAACCCACCAAATCACTAGAGACAATTTTGCTCATTCATACAAAACATGTATAAAATAAATGGTTTCCCAGTGCACTACCTAAAATGTTCTCATGTTTCCACTCATTTTTGTCGCTCTGCCTTTATCTTGCCCCTTTGAATTATTCCCCCACGTATTCTTTTCCCCTGTCTCATCCCCTCGTGTTCATATCTGTGACTCATCACTGCTTCCTCTATTTGCTATTTCAAAATGCACTTACTGCCTTGCGCAATAGTATAAACTTGTATTCTTTGAGAAGACCAAGAGTGATCAGAGAAACCACAGGAACACTGAAAGTTATAAAGGAAACTTGACTTGCACTGACACATATTCACCCACCAAAGAGTCACACAGCACCTGCCAGGAACCAAACATCCTGTTACACTTATGAAGATATAGTGTTTGACAACACAATCACTTTTTTGAAGTTTTACCATACTTAGATGTAAAACCCTCTAAAAACTGTAAATGTCAATGTGCTGATTATAATAATGTATAGCATCTCTGAATGGAAGTAAGTCTGCTTGGTACAATATTTTCTGAAGTGATGACCCTTAACTGATGTTTGCGCACTCAGAATCTTAACATAGGTTGTTAGCTTGGAGTGTTAGTCCTACTGCAGGCAAGTAGTGAGGGCTTAGAAAACCTTTGTAGAACAGATGAAAGAAGTCAATGCATGCACTTAATTAGTTCCTTTTAATTAAGGAAGAGATCTTCAACATAAACCTTTTTAAGGACATTACAAAATTTATTCATAGCTAAGAATTAAAAATTTTGTAGAGTAACATTTAGGAAAAAAAGTATGTTAACAAGCACAAAGTTTACACAGAGATTCCTTCTACAGTTGTTTTATTATCTGTAGCCAGAAACTAGTCAGAATTTATGAGATGTAAAACCATAGAGGATTCTGAAATCATTTATCTAAGATTCCCTTCATATTGGTTCTTCCTGAAGTTTCAGGGACTACCTTGTCACAAGCTAGTCTCTGATGGATAGGCTTATCTTCCTCTTTCATTCTATTTATGATTGTTTAAAGCTTTTTAAATATTTCTTTTTGCTTTTAAGTATCATTTTTATAAATGTGGTTTAGAAGAATCTATTTTCAGTTTACTTTACAATCATAAGATTAACCCTAGACTAAGAGTTCAACAAACAGTATAAAGAAAAAAAAAAATGTCCCTCAACAGTTGAGACAAAGACTGTAAACAATCATCAGATCTCCCTGTCCATTTCACTCCCATACATTACCTTGTAGGCATTCTATTAGTTACCACAGATCAGGGAGAATATATGGTATTTGTCTTTTGGGGACTGGATTACTAATAGATCTTTGTAAAAATTAAGTGTGGAAACAGGAGAGAGAAGAGGAAGAATGGTGGGAGCATGGGTTGGAGGATGGGGCAGGTGGGATGTATCACTATGTTCCTGAATCTGTACATATGAAATACATGAAATTTGTATAACTTAAATACTTTTTTTAAAATGTGGTTTACAGGAACCAGACAAATAAGATTATATCAGATTCAGAAGCTTCTACACAGCTAAGGAAACAATCAATAGAATGAACAACAAAATGGGATAAAGTGTTTGCAAAATACTTATCCAACAAGGGATTAATAAATAGAATATATCAGCACTTAATACAATCAATCCACTTAAAAAATGGGCAAAGGATCTGAATAGACAGATTTCAGAAGAAGAAATATGAATGGCCAAAAAATATATGAAAAAAATGCTCAACTAGTTATCAGGGAAATTCAAATCAAAGCTGCAATGAGATATCACCTCACCCTGGTCAAAAGACCTCACCATTTGTTCAAAAGACAGAGAACAACAAATTCTGGAGAAATTCTGTTAGAGGGAAATTCTGTTAGAGGGAAGATGAAGTAGTGCAGCCACTGTGGAAAACAGTAAGAAGATTTCTAAAAAAAAACCTAGAAATAAACTTTCCATATGATTAAACAGTCCCACTACTGGGCATATACCCAAAAGACATGAACTCACTGTATCAAATAAATATCAACTTCACTGTCTTCACAGCAACACTATTCACAATAACCAAATATGGAATTAACCAAAGTGTCCATCATCAGATGAATGGATAAAGAAAATGTGATATATTTAAAGAAATAATATATAATATATGTTAATTATGTAATGGAATGCTATTCGGCTATAAAAAATGAAATTCTATCATATGTAGAAAATGGCTGGAACTGGAGGATATCATGTTAAGTAAAATGAACCAGACACAGAATTACAAATACCACATATTCTCCCTTATATGTGGGAGCTAAAATCTAAAAAGAAAGAAATAAATGATTCAGCATGTCAGTTTTGCTGAAAATACAGGGTTTTGTGACATATTTTGTTTTAAATACATGTCCAACAAATTGAAAGGAATTATATAGTACTATAGTTTCAATGGTTTTGTGTCTGTTTTAAAATTTATATGAGTGAAGTTGAACATATTTTCCTTTATTGTGAGTAGCTTGCACCAATTTTCCTGTCACACTAAGGTGTTTCCAGGTCTTATTTGCTGAAATTTTCCTTAGTGGAGCCTATAAGCCTTAGAATATGATATAATTAAATATTTGTTATCTCTACAAATAATAATTAACATATTTTAAAATAAAGTTATAAATAAATGCGTGTTAACATGTTATAGTCCCAATGAAAATAATACATTAATAAACTATGGGAAATTTCATGAGAATTGAGAACTGTCATACATTATTAAATAATTCTTATTTATTTATCTTTTGAAAGTCAAACAGATGTAATATAAATAAAAACATGGAAAATAGAGTGCACTCAATGATTTCATCTGTAAATTAGATAAATTCTAGAAAATAACTAGTGAACTTGAAGATAGTCAATGTAAAATGCTCAAGCTGCAATTCAAAGAGACAAAGACCAATAGGACAGGTAACTAGATCATGTCACAGCAACTTTAGTTGAAATCTCAGAAAAAAAAAGTGAACTTAGGAGACAGAAAAATTTTTTTCTCATCAATTCTCATGTTAATGTGACATTAATGCAGAGTACAATTCAATGTAGTTCATAGTATAATTCTAACAATATAATGATACATACCTTCCTCTCTCCCTACTTCTCCATTTCTTTTTTTTCTTTATTTCTGAGATAGCATATTTTTAATTTACATTATAGCCAAAGGCTTAAGGCTCCATTAAATAAAAGGTTCAACAAGTAAAAAGCAAAAAAAAAAAAAAATCCTAGTTCAGCAGAAATATAGGCAGGGGTTAAAAACAATAAACAGTAATCAAATAAAAAACTTTGAAATAACAATGATAAAGTTTTTTTCTAAAATTAGATAAAGGTACGAAACCACATAATTAAGAAACTCTGAAAATACCAATCTGGGTAAATACAAAACACACACCTGCACACACCAAGAAGTATTTTAAAACTGCCATTAGTCAAATATAAAAAGAAAAGTAATCTGTTGAAGGCAGCCAGAAGAATGGAAAAAAGACAGTTTACATGTAGAACATAAAGAACTAAGGCAGTACTATCATAAGAAATCAAAGAATCTGGAAGAGAATGGAGAGATGTCTTGAAAACACGGAGATAGAAAAGTTCAAATCAAAATTCAACACCCATTAAAACATATTTCAAAGATAAATTTCAAAAACAAAGCCTCTTTTCTTACCAAAACAGGGAATTTATCATGAGAATACATGAGCTATAAGACACTTAAATAAACGATTGAGTCGTTTATTGAAGCTGAACTGAATTCTTTGTTAAGAAAATGAAGTACTAGAAAAGGTATAATGAAAATAAACTATTTCTCTTGTGTTAGTCGCTCTAAAACATAACTGACTACATGAAGTAAAAAGATCATTGGTGTATTCCAAAGTAATGATATATGTAGAAGTATTACATATGGCAGTGGTAGCTGAAATAATAGGAATGGAGAATGGACAAATTTTAAAGTATTTATATCAGAAAATAAATATAAGTATTTGAATGTATTCTTCAACTAATTAAAAATATAGTTGTAAAATCTGGCCACCATTAAAAGCAATTTGAAGAGACATAAATAAAAAATAATTAATGAAAATATAACAGAATCAATAAAACCAATCCAATAGAGGAAGAAAAAGAAAATTTTTATATAGAACAAATAGAAAAAAGTAAGCAAGATTATAGATTTTAATACAGTAACACCAATATCTATATTAAATGAAGCTGTCAAACACAACAGTTATCAGACAGATATTTTCAGATTGGATTTTAAGAGCAGATATAGGGACCAGAGCTGTGATGTAGCAGGTAAAGCAATCACCCGCAGTGTCCGCATCCCATATGGGCACCAGTTCAAGTACTGGTTGTTCCTCTTCCGATCCAGCTCTCTGCTTTGGCTTGGGAAAGCAGTAGAAGATGGCACAAGTGCTTGGGGCCCCTGTACCTGCGTGGGAGACCCAGAAGAAGAAGCTCCTGGCTCCAGCCCTTGTAGCCATTTGGGAAGTGAACCAGCAGATAGAAGACTTTCTCTCTCTCTCTCTCTCTCTCTCTGCCTCTGCCTCTCTGTGCTTTCAAATAAATAAATAAATCTTTTTTTTAAAAAAAAAAGCAGATAGAGGCCGGCACTGTGGCATAGCGGGTAAAGCTGCCGCCTGCAGTGCTGGCATCCCATATGGACGCCAGTTCAATTCCCAGATGCTCCACTTCCGATCCAGCTCTCTGCTGTGGCCTGGGAAAGCAGTAGGAGATGGCCCAAGTCCTTGGGCCCCTGTATCCATGTGGGAGACCTGGAATAATCTCCTGGCTCCTGGTTTTGCATTGACCCAGCTCCAGCCATTGCGGCCATCTGGGGAGTGAACCAGCCAATGGAAGACCTCTCTCTTTCTCTCTCTCTCTCTCTCTGCCTCTTCTTCTCTCTCTGTGTAACTCTGACTTTCAAATAAATAAATAAATCTTTTTTAAAAAAGAAGCAGATAATAATTTTATGTCATCTACAATATACATTGTAATATAAAGAAACAACTAAAAATGGTAGTAGAGGGGAAAAACTATAACATGCAACACTAATTTTAAAGAAGCTTGATGTCTTGTGTTAATATCAGACAAGTAGATATCAAGAAAAATAACATCGGGCCGGCGCCGCGGCTTACTAGGCTAATCCTCCACCTAGCGGCGCCGGCACACCGGGTTCTAGTCCCGGTTGGGGCGCCGGATTCTGTCCCGGTTGCCCCTCTTCCAGGCCAGCTCTCTGCTGTGGCCAGGGAGTGCAGTGGAGGATGGCCCAGGTGCTTGGGCCCTGCATCCCATGGGAGACCAGGAAAAGCACCTGGCTCCTGGCTCCTGCCATCGGATCAGCGCAGTGCGCCGGCCGCAGCGCGCGTGCCGCGGCGGCCATTGGAGGGTGAACCAACAGCAAAGGAAGACCTTTCTCTCTGTCTCTCTCTCTCACTGTCCACTCTGCCTGTCAAAAAATTAAAAAATAAAAAAAAGAAAAATAACATCATGGATTAAGAAGAATATTACGTAATGATAAAGGAATCAGTTTCCTAATAAATGCAAAATAATCTTCACTACGTTTGCACTTAAAAACACAGCAAAAAACACATGAGCAAAAACTGAAAGAATAATTAGACAAATCCAAAATTACAGTTGTCTACTTTTCAACATTTTTATTAGTATTCAACAGAATAGAAAATCAGTAAGAATGTAAATGATCTTGAAACACTATCAATGTACGGCATATAAAGCTCTTCACCCAGGGGGCCAGCACTGTGGTGTAGTGCATTAAGCCACAGGCTGCAGTGCCAGCATCTCATATGGGCACTGGTTCGAGTCCCAGGTGCTCCACTTCCAGTCCAACTCCCTGCTAATGTACCTGGGAAAGCAGCAGAGGATGGCCCAAGTACTTGGGCCCCTGCAACCATGTGAGAGACCAGAAGAAGCTCCTGGGTCCTGGCTTTGGCCTGCCCTATCCCAGTTATTGTGGCCATTTGAAAGTGAACCAGTGATGGAAGATTCTCTCTCTCTCTCTCTCTCTCTCTCTCTCTCTCTCTTTCTATGCATGTGTGTGTGTGTGTGTGTGTGTAACTCTGCTTTCAGATAAATAAATCTAAAAAGTAAAAAATAAAAACTATGCACAACAATAGCAGAAAGAATAGATTGACAAACACTCCTTTCAACCCCTATAAACATTACCAAAAATAGATCTTCTATTAATAATAATAATCTATTCCAGTAAAATAATTGGAAAGGGAGGTTAGCAAGATGATAGACTCAGCTCTTCATCACAGAAAGATCAACTAGCAATGATTTACAGAAAAATTAATTTTTGAGCAAAACACTAAAACATAGTGATATGATTTAGTCACCTGTGTGCTCAATAAAAATCACAGTGAAGGGGTAAATGAAATGGTCTCATGTTAATCATAGCATCCTCCTTCTCCCTCAAACAAGCACAAAACCACACAGAGAAGGTTGTTGAGGCCCCAAGATTTCCACACTGCATAAAAGACCAGGCAGGTACCTACCTACTCTCCCTTGCATTTTGAGATACTTACCAGAGACCTCATTCTAGTCTCACCTCATGGGTACCAGGGAACTTAAGGCAGAATTGGTAGGTAGACTTAAGGCAGAACTGCAAGGGTAGACTACCTGAAATCAAATAGAAACAAATAAAGGAAGGCAAAGACTCCAGCTTACAAATGTTGGTGACAGTTCAATGTATGTGCCAGCTAAAGTATTTGATCAGAGTTACAAACTCATGGCAAAGTCAAGCTGGTCACTCAAGTAGTGGGAAGTGCTACCCGGCTTGAATCACAATGCCCAGCCTCACTCCACATCTGAGGGTCCTATGGCAAGTCTCAAGGAACTATTAATCCTTGAAATGAAGAGGAAGTCAAAGCAAGGACTAGAACAATCATGCTGAGCCTAAATTTCTAACATACCAAGAAGAATCAAATCCTCTTTGGAGAAAGTATTTTTTTCAAAGCAGGCCCACTGAATTCACATATATTAGAAACAATTATGATGCCAGCAGCACAGGCAGTGGCTTTATTCACTACGTCACAATGCTGGCCCTACGAGTTAATTTTATTAGCAGAGAGAACAATAAAGTTTTCTGATCACTCCCCAGATGTATGCAACAGTTGGTGCTGGGTCTGGTTCAACAGCTAGCAGCCCCAATGCAGGTTTCCTATGTGGGTGTCTGCAACTCCCTCAGTACGTCAGTTGACTCATCACCTATGCATTGCAGGGTGCACATTAGCAGGAAGCTGGAATCAGGATTGGAGCTGTGACTAAAACCCAATAGCTCTGATATAGAATGAGCGTCCCACCTGAACCTTTTAATTATTATGTTTCGATGTTCTAGCTAAGAAACCATTATCAAATCCAAGGTCATGATATTTTATCCTTATACCTTCTTCTAGGAGTTTTATAGTTTAAGACCTTACATTTAGGTAGTTAAACCATTCTGAGGCTATATATATGTGGCATAAATTAATGGTCCAATTTCTTCCTTTTGCATGTGATTATCCAGTTTTCTTAAATCATTTGTTGAAGTGACAATCCTTTCCTCATTATGTCAAAGATCATTTGATGGTATATATAAGGATGTATTTGTGAGCTCTGCATTCTGTTCCATTGATTTAGAAGTCTATCTTTTTGGCAGTATCCTTCTGCTTCTAGCTTTGCAGTATGCTTTGAAATCAGGAAGTTTGAGGCCTCCAGCTTTGTTTGATTTTTTGTTTTTCTCTCTGTAAATTATTTTGACCAACTAGGATCCTTGAGATTTCATGTGAATTTTAGGTTTAGCCATCATAACAAACAGAAATTGAAAGACTTGTCTCTACTTGTCCAGCATTACATCTTCTCTGACCACAATGGAAGAAAGCTGGAAATCAACAAATCAAGAATCTCTACATCATATGGAAAAACAAAGAGATGGAATAACATACTCCTGAATGAACAGTAGGTCATAGAAGAAATCAGAAGAGAAATCAAAAAATTTCTGAAAACAAATGAAGATGATAGTACATCATATCAAAACTTAAGAGACACAGCAAAAAGCAGTGTTAAGAGGGAAATTTACAGCAATCAGTGCCTACATGAAGAAATTAATAAATGAGCTATCAGTACATCTCAAGGACCTAGAAAAACAACAAACCAAACCCAAAATTAGTAGCAGCAGAGAAATAATCAAAATTAGAGAATAAATAAACAAAATTGAAACAAAAAAAAACATACAAAACATTGGTGAAATGAAGAGAGTTGGTTTTTGAAAAAATAAAATTGATCCATTATCAATACAACTAACCAAAAAAAAAAAGAGGGAGAGGACCTAAATCAATAAAATTAGAGATGGAAGAGGAAATACAAGAACAAATAACACAGAAATAAAAAAAATCATCAGTAATTGCTACAAAGAGCTGTATGCCAACAAAATGGGAAACCTAGAGGAATTGGACAGATTCCTAGACACACACTACCTACCAAAATTGAGTCATAAAAACACAGAAAACCTAAAACGACTAATAACAAAGATGGAAATTAAATCAATAATAAAGAGCCTCCCATAAAAGAAAACCCCAGGACCAGACAGCTTCACTGCTGAATTCTAGCAGACATTTAAATATATAATGAACCCAGTTTAGAAATGGATAAAGGATTTCAACAGACACTTTTCAAAAGCAGAAATACAAATGGTCAATAAGTACATGAAAAAAGGCTCAATACCACTAACCACTGGAGAAGTACAAATCAGAACCACAATGAGATTCCCTTCATCTCAGTCATAATGGCTATTAGCAGAACAACAAACTACAACAAATGCTGGCAAGGATGTGGAACAAGAAGTCTTACACTTTGTTGGTGAGAATATAAAATATCAGCAATTATGGGAAGTGGCACAGAGTTTAGAAATACAATTTCCGTATGATCCAACAATCCCACCACTGGGCATATGTCCAAAAGATATCTTCAACCTCAGGCCTCCTGCTATGTCTCCTGTTTTCCCTCCACCTCTGAACTAAAGTTATTAAGGGGATTAATCATGCAAAATCCCATTTGTAACATTGTTTCATTTTAATTTTTGTTTTATTATATATTTGCTGTTTGAAACATTATGATTTAATACACATTATATCTTACACCTGTCAATAATGATGAGACTGGAAGTCACTATCTAAGAGCTCTTCCTGTTATGTCCACAGTTATTTGCCAGTTTCTAAGAACTATGAACCTTTATGGACAGCATTCAAATGAAGTCCTCTCCAGATACTCACAGGCCCCAGATCTCATCATTGTCCATGTCTTGGTGTCAGTGCCAAGCTCTTATTTGGAACGTTTACGAAGTATAGGAGATAAAATGATATGTGTTTGTTACTTTTTCTCTACTTGGACTTACAGGAAAGACAGATTCCTCTACTCCCTTTCTTTTTTTTTTAATTTTTTTTTTTTTTTGACAGGCAAAGTGGACAGTGCGAGAGAGACAGAGAGAAAGGTCTTCCTTTGCCGTTGGTTCACCCTCCAATGGCCGCTGCAGCTGGCACACCGCGCTGATCCGAAGCCAGGAGCCAGGTGCTTCTCCTGGTCTCCCATGCAGGTGCAGGACCCAAGCACTTGGGCCATCCTCCACTGCACTCCCGGGCCACAGCAGGGAGCTGGCCTGGAAGAGGGGCAACCGGGACAGAATCCGGCACCCCGACCGGAACCAGAATCCGGGGTGTCGGCGCCACAGGTGGAAGATTAGCTTATTGAGCCACGGAAACCGGCCTCCTCTACTTCATTTCGATCAGGGTGGGCCATGGGACTGAGTTCTGGGCAATAGAATGTGGTGCTGGATGTGAAAGCTCCCTCAGGCCTGGCTATTTAAATCATCTGCTCTGATCATCTTGCCCTGCAGTCCCAGTGTACAGATCAACTGTTCCAAATGAGGTAAGTATGAAGGAGAAGGATGGGCAATGCTGGCATCCCATTTCAGAGTGCTGGTTCAAGCCCTGGGTAGTCTTCCAATCTAACACTCTACTAAGGCAACTGAGAAAGCAGTAGAAGATGGTGAAAATACTTGTGCCCCTCCCACCAATGTAGGAGACAGGGTTTCAGGCTCTTCGCTTCAGCCTGACCCAATCCCAGCCATTGATGAGTAAACCAATAGATGGATGATATCCTCTCTCTCTCTCTCTCTCCTCTCTCTATACCTCCTTTGAAATAAACAAAAATAACTTTTAAACAAAAAAGGAAGACATTAGAGAGCTAGAGAAGAAATGTCTGGCCTACACGGAGTTTGACTACATGAGAAATAATCCTTTCGGTTAAGTCTCTAAGACCCTAAAGTTTATTTATAACAGCAGCATCACTTAGCTATACTGGCTAATGCATCAAGTGGCATTTTTCCCACCCTGAATTCTGTTCCAAATGAGATAAATACAGCATGAGATAGATCGATACATTGCCAGCCTTTATTTCTGATACAACGGAGCCCCAAATGGAGTGGCTTTACTGAGAGTTATAGACTGAATGTTTATGTCCCCCAAAAGTTCATATGTCGAAGCCCTTCCCTTAGTGTGGTTGTATGGTGATCTCTAAGGAAGTAAATTTTTTTTATTTTTTTTTTTATTTTTTTGACAGGCAGAGTGGACAGTGAGAGAGAGAGACAGAGAGAAAGGTCTTCCTTTGCCATTGGTTCACCCTCCAATGGCCGCCGCGGCCGGCGCACCGCGCTGATCCGATGGCAGGAGCCAGGAGCCAGGTGCTTTTCCTGGTCTCCCATGGGGTGCAGGGCCCAAGCACCTGGGCCATCCTCCACTGCACTCCCTGACCACAGCAGAGAGCTGGCCTGGAAGAGGGGCAACCGGGACAGAATCCGGCGCCCCAACCGGGACTAGAACCCGGTGTGCCGGCGCCGCTAGGCGGAGGATTAGCCTAGTGAGCCGCGGCGCCGGCCCTAAGGAAGTAAATTAAAGTTAAATAATGTCAGAATTTGTCCTTGATCTAAGAGGATTTGGTGTCCTTATAAGAAGAGACACCAAGCTCGCTCGCTCTCTCTCTCCCTCCCTCTCTCTTTCTCTGTGTGTGTGTGTTTGTGTGTGTGTGTCTTTCCCTCCCTCCATCCTCAACCTGTCACTATATCCATATCTATATGTATCTCTATTTCTATCACTGTATGCACCTGCAAGGAAAGATCATGCAAACACACAACAAGAAGGCACCTGTCTACAAGAAAGAAAGTGAGCTTCACCGGAAACTATATCTGCTGGAACCTGAATCTTAAACCTCTAGCTTCCAGAATGGTGACACAGTAGATTTCAGTTTTTCAAACACCCAGACTATTGTGTGCCATTCAGGGTGCCCAAGAAGACTAATTCAGTTCCTTAGTTATAAACCCTAAGTCCCCGCATCTGCAGAACTGCTCCTGTGACAGGTAAGCACAAGGACAGAACTCGCTTCTGAGAGCAACATGGCTTCAAGGGTAAGAGTTAGACAGAGAGTGCTGAGAAAGACTTGCCTAGTTTCACTCTCAGATTCACCCAGGAGATAATTTATCCCATTCCTATAGGAAAGAGTGAGGGATGAGGAAAGAAATAAAATTATTTAGCATAAATTCTCAGGACAGCTAGAAGAGTAGGTCACACACCTTCACCTCCTGCCATGGGAATACACATCCAATCACCCAGAGACCTAGAAACCTGCATTCTCGGGAAACACTCCTCCATTGCTCCCTATAGTCACCAGGTCTTATTTATAATCCTAAAATCTGGCTTCGCCCCTCTAACTTCACAGATACTTAATTCTGCTTTCATCGTATATGACCTATGTCATTGCCACAGTCCTGAGCTTCCCTTCACAATCCATGCGATCTCTCTGAACCTATTCATTCCTCTGTTTCAGAACTGTTGCATTAAATGCTAACCTGGTCATATGAGTGATGTGCTTAAGATATTTCAGTCACTGTCTTGACAAATAATCCAACCCTTTAAGCAGGTCAATTGAATATGCAAAGACTTGTGAATATCTAAAGTCAACAACAGGAGTCACTGTGCACTTACTCCTCATGTAGGATCTCTGTCCTTAATGTGCTGTACACTGAGGCTTAATGCTATAACGAGTACTCAAACAGTATATTTCACTTTGTGTTTCTATGGGGGTGCAAACGATTGAAATCTTTACTTAATGTACACTAAACTGATCTTCTGTAAAAAAAAAAAAAAAAGAAAGAAATTATCAATTCCCAACTTGACTCTCACTGGGATTAAACATGACAATAGGTCTGATCTGATTTCATCATCATTTAAAAAAAATCATCTATTATTTTTCACTTTATGTTTCTGTGTGGGAGCAAACTGTTGAAATCCTTACTTAAGGTATACTAAGCTGATCTTCTGTATATTAAGATAATCGAAAATGAATCTTGATGTGAATGGAAGGGGAGAGGGAGTGGGAAAGGGGAGGGTTGTGGGTGGGAGGGACGGTATGGGGGGGGGAAGCCATTGTAACCCATGAGTCATACTTTGGAAATTTATATTCATTAAATAAAAGATAAAAAAAAAAGACTTGTGAATATCAATCCTCAGAAAGGGAGGGGGAGGGAGGAAAACTGGTGAACATGTCATGCTGATGAATACTTTCAGAGCAAAGAATCTGAAGTTGATATGAGATGCAATGGGGAGAAGAGGAAGTTGTAATATTGGCCTCTTGGCACAGAGTAAGCTGAGGTGGGTGGGACTCTGTAACTGGAGACCAGCCTGAAGGGGGCCCTCAGCTGTGCCTGTGGGGTCCCATATTCCTCCCCTGTAATCAGCTTCCCCAAGCTCCATCTCCTTGCCCTGTTGCTGCTGAGACCATGGGCATCCTCAAGTACACCTTTGCCTGATTTCTCATCTGACTCTCTCCTAAGCCCCCCCACGCACTGGGTGAATTTTTCTCCCTGTGAAATGGGGAGGGGCGAGAGAGAGAGAGAAAGGAAGTCAGGTCCCTACCCTATAGTCCCATCATGTCATCCTCTTTTCCACCAACAGAAATTTTCTCCCCTGCCCACTTCCCTACAAGACAAACCCCACAGTCTCCCCTACTCACATGCCCCATGCCTTTCAGGCCCTTTTACTTCCCCTTCAGCTCTGTCTCAAGTCATTCTCTCTCCCTCCTGACTTCCAGCAGCAGCTCCTGTCTCTAGCTTGTGTCCCCCTCCCTCTCACCTCTACACCAGGGAAAGGGTCCCATCCTGAGACCTGGGCAGTGGTGTGACCCACCACATGATAACAGCCACAGTCAACCCTCCCTGACAGCACAGCCCAGCTTATGTGACAGCCCTGTCTGACCCATCCAAACTTTCTTTACTTCCTCTGCACCACCCAAACCGTTTTTATTGTGCACCCCTACTTTTCCAAGTAGCTGAAACCACAAATTCCACAATGTTGCAAACTTAGAACCCATGCCAGTTAGAAATAGCCAATTTGGTTGCAGGATGTTTCCCAACAATGACCTTCAGATCACTATAAAGTTATTATAATAAAATTACCATTGAGATACTCCCACTCCCATCATGTACCTGACACCATGGCACTTCTGATATTGCCCAAGAAAAGGGCTCAGAAATGAGCAGTATTCAAGTCCCAGGTCAAACTTCACCTTTTAGAATGTTCAATTAAGTCCATCCCAGACACCACTCTATTTGCCTCCTAATAGTGTAAAAGGATGGCCCAAACCTTGGGGTTTGATGAGCCAAACCTTGCTGGGGCCTTCTTATTCATTCTCTTTTCCTCTTTCTAGGTTGTCTGCACTTATTTCTTGAGTGTGTTCTTTTTCTTTAAGTAAATCCTGCTTCCCTGCACTCCTTTAAGCCTTTACCTTGAATTCGTTGATGCATGGAGAGAAGCTCTGGAAAAAGCCCAAGTTGGGACCCTGTTTGCCCACAAGACTACCACGCCCTCAGTGAAATTACTCGAGGGAAAAAATCCTTCCAACTGACTACAAAGATAACAAGAAACCCTATGGTCACTTTAGGATTTGGATAGAATTTGTGTTTCTTGCTTTTTTAAAAATTCAATCACATGTATATCCTTAAATGAGTTTAGTTTGCATTTTAAAAAAAGAAAAACCTTCTTATCTTAAAAGGCGTAAGTACAAGAAATTAGCAATAAAAAAGCAGCAGCGGTTCTTACCTTGAAATAGCACTGTAGCATCAGAAGCAAATACAAAACTAATTTCCAGGGATCTACAATCAATGAAAGGTTCTTTTTTCTGATACAGGCAGTCTTTGCTTTGCAGTTTCAATATACAAAAATTTCAGGTACCAAGTTTTAGTTAAATAACATCAATCTTCCAGCAATATGGCTGAAATTACAGTTTCCACAGTGTATGTGATATTTGCCTGACACATTTTACTGCTAGTTCTTCCATCCAGGAGTCACTATAAAAATAAGAAATGTACATCATAATCAGTGCTAATTGTGGTACTTATTTCAAAGTTTGTCAGAGACTCACAGTCTATTCTGTTCAAAGACACCAAAGCATATAGCTATGTTGTCACTCCATGTCCCAGTAATAAACCCATGAGACATCATCCATGAATGCATTATAGAATATAGAAATAGAGCAACAAAGAGAAAAACATAGAGAAAACAAGAAGCAATGCTAGAAATGAGATTTAGATTTAATACAAAAGAAGTTATAGGGGCTGGCATTGTGGCAAAGCAGGTTAAGCCACTGCCTGTGACACCAGCATCCCATATGAGCATAGCTTCAAAACCCAGATGTTCTACTTCTGATCCAGCTTCTTGTTAATGCACTTGAGAAAGCACCAGAAGATGGCACAGTGCTTTGGTCCCTGCCACCCACGTGGAAGACAAGGATGGAATTGCAGGCCCCTGGCTTCAGCTGGTCGTTTGGGGAGTGAAACAGTGAATGAAAGATCACTTTCTCTGTGTCTCTTCTTAAACAGATCTTTTTTTAAAAAAAGAAGTTGTAGAACAAGTATCTGACTGAGAGTGTTGACGCTGCAACAGATTAAGAGACTACAGATAGGATGCTAGAGGAACTTAGTGAAAGCAAGTCATCAGCCTGTGATAAAAGGGATGAAGGCGTCCCAAACGAAATGATGTCATCAGGAAATTTCATATGAAAACAATTAACAAAAGATTTTCCAATCATGATAATGTAAAGTATAAGATATTATAAATCATATTCTATGATCCATACATAGAAAGGAGTATAAAAATTTATTAAGACATAAAAATATATTCCATATATTTAAGTTAACTGATAAGAATATATACAACATTCAAACCACTGTTGGAAAGATTTTCAAAGAAAAAACAACATTAATTATGTACATTTATAGTATTTTTAATTAAAGTATGTTAAACAAATGTCCAACTTTGTATTCTTCCAAGTTTATATGTTATAATTTCCAAATCTAAGCCAAAAAGCCACAAATGTTCTTTAAATTCTGATATTTGGATCCCATTAAAAACTGCATGTTAAGATCTTGTTCCTATGACCACACTTGAACACAACCTGTTGTCCTCTGAGTGTGGAAGTGGAAAGTTGTATGCAAAAAGAGAGAAGCACGCACTCACTCTCCCTTTTGTTTCAGCTTATTTACAAGCATTCGATCAACATATCTACCAGAAACTCTGTCTAAGAGCTCTCTGTTCCATTGATAGAATCCTTGTCTCAGCCATTCTTGCTGAGGCAGTGTGGATGAATCTCATTGCTTACAAAACCCTTAGCATATTTCCCAAGACTTCCTTTGGCCTAGTGGCCTGTGTTTTCAATACAGATCCTGTTAAGTGGGGCCTGTGCACGTATTTAAGGTCCAACAAGTAAATCCCTACTTCCATATGATCTCCAGTCTCATTCTAGCAGATTCTATGGTCAGCCATCATCTATATTTTTCAAGCCAAATATGCTATTTCCTGAGTTTCAGCAAGTGTTGACTGCTAACTACACACAATGTGTCCCTCCCCAAAAATCACCTCTTTATGAAGGAGCTACTTTGTCTCGAGATACTCCTTCCCTGGGGGAAAATCCCACATGAAACGTGGAAGGTAAAAGTCTGACTCTACTATCCCATTTTAGGAACTGTCTGGAGAGCTCTGGTGAGCTATCCTAGCTGCCGAACTCTAGGAGATGGGTCCAGTCCTCTGTTGAAACTGTGTCATTAAATTTCTCCCTCTGCTCTGTCCTGCTTTCCTCTCTTTTACTTGTGCTGTTCCAGAAAACACCGCCTCCTCCCAATAAACATTCTCCGGAAGATGTCCATCTGTATCTGTGTCCTCAGAACTGACCTGAGGCACTTGTCTATATAAAATCAGCCATTCCAAGTAGCAGCAAGCTGTTGTGGTAAAACCTTCAAACGGCCGCCAGATATGAAGTCCTAGAGCTGTGTGTTCAGGCCACTACTGCAAAGAGGCAGCAACACAGCATGTAAAAGCAGTCATGATCACCTATGGAGGCCACTGCACACAATCAGGTCAAAGACGCTGGTCATGCCCTAATTTCCAAAGCCAAAGGCCATTCATATGAGCTCCATTAAAGGATTCACATGCATGGTTTTGTTCTGCATAGATGACTTCTAACAAATATCCCAGTAGCCTTTGTGAAATATCTCCTGCATTGAGCTGATTAAATAGCAAGCACAGTTCTTTTATCATACTAAAAATTAGTAAATGTGTGTGCTGAAAATCTTCAGCACATAAACATTAATCTTCTTTGATTTATGTTTTAGTTTACAGTGCTTTCCTATATTCAATACAGATGAAGCTACATTCTCGATTTAGGAATTACTTGACCCAAAAAATATTATAAAATACTTCACTCATCATTTTTCTAGAAGTCGACTCTGATTTCTAACATCTTTCTTTTCATATAAATTTTTGAATAATTGATTGCATTTTCATTCCCTACCTTAGAATATACAAGGGGCAGTGATTGTGTTGCTGCAGGTTAATCATGAAGCACTTATAGACTGTATCAGAGTGCTGGTCTGAACCCGTTTTCTTTTACTTCCAACGCAACTTCCCGCAAATGTGCCTGGGAAGGCAACACATGGTAGACCAAGTACTTGTCTCTCTGCTATCTGTATAAATGGCTTGGATGGAATTCCAGGTTCCTGGCTTTGGCCAGGCCCACCCCTAATATTGCAGGCATTTGGGGAGTGAACAAGGAGATGGAAGATTCTCTCTCTCTCTCTCTCTCTCTCTCCCTCACCCTCTCTCTGTCTCACACACACACACACACACACACAAACATACACACAATCTACTTTAAAAAAATTAATGGGAATAAATACAAAGATGAAGGTGAGTTTACTAACCTATAATTTGAGTATGATTTTGAAATCTGTTTTTATAGCAATAATTCAGTAGCCCATAGTTGTACAAGTTGTAACAATGAGAAAAATAAAGCTACTTTCAAAGAACAGAATAAAACCAATGAACAAGTGCATGAAAAAATGTTCAATATCATTTACCATCACGAAATACAAATCAAAATCAAATGAGATAGTAGATTATCCTCATCCCCATTAGAATGACTATTAGTCAAAAACATACATAATAATAAACTCTACCAGGATGCAAAATAAAGTGAATATTGAACATTTGTTCATGGGAATATGAATTTGTATAGCCACTGTGGAAAGCAATATTAATGTGTCTTAAAAAATTAAAAATAGAACTATCACATGATCTAAACAATCTCTTTATGGTATATATGCAAAGAAAATAAAATCAGTCTGTTAAAGAGGCATCTACACTCCCATATTTATTACAGCACTATTTACGATAGTCACCAAATGGAAACAACCTAGGTGTTCATTCATTCATGAATGGATAAAGAAAATTTGTTACCTATACATAATGAAATACTCTTCATCCAAGAAATGAATATTATGCAACAATATGGATGTAACTAGAGATCATCACATTAAATTGAATAAGCCGGTTACAGAACGACAAATACCACATCATCTTACTCATGAGGAGCATACAACGTTGATCTCATAGAAGCTGAGAGTAGAATAGTGACTACCAGATGCTCGAGAGAACAGGAGGCAAGGAGAAAGGCTCTGGGAAAGGTTGATTGGTGGGCACTCTGTCATAGAGGAAACAAGTTCTGATGTTCTACTGAACAATTGGTAGCCATAGATAACAACAATGCAATGTACATATTTAAAAAACTTTTTTTAGATTTAATATTCTTTAACATTATTGATCTGATAATTTCCATTGTTTTATATAGGCACTTATTGCCTCAAACTTTCTTCTTAACATTGCTCCTGTTGAATTTTATGGTTTATTATGTTGTGTTTCATTTTAATTGGCTTCATGGAATTTTCTGATTTTCCTTTTGATTTCTTCAATGACCCACCATTCATTCAGAAGCATGTATTTCATTCTCTGTGTGTTTGTGTAACTTCTAGTTGTTTTTTTGTTTTTTGTTTTTTTGTTTTTTTTTTTTTGGTTATTAATTTCCAGCTTCATTCCATTGTGGTCATATAAGAAAACACATTATTTCCATTTTTTTAAAAGATTTATTTACTTATTTGAAAGTCAGAGATACACAGAGAGAGAAGGAGAGGCAGAGAGAGAGAGAGGTTTTCAACTGCCGGTTCACTCCCCAATTGGCCACAGCAGTCGGAGTTGTGCTGATCCGAAGCCAGGGGCCAGGAGTTGCTTCTGGGTCTCCCACACAGTGCAGGGGCCCAAGCACTTGGGCCATCTTCCACTGCCCTCCCAGGCCATAGCAGAGATCTGGGTCAGAAGTGGAGCAGCCAGGACCCAAACTGGCGCCCACATGGAATGCCAGCAACTGCAGGCGGCAGCTTTACCCGCTACGCCACAGCAGTGGTCCCTCCATTTTTTTTTTTAATTCTTTGAGGCTTGTTTTATGGCCTAGGGTATGTGCTATCCCAGAGATCAAACCATGTGCCAATGAGAAGAGTGTGTATTCTATAGCTCTGGGATAGAATGTTTTATAACAAACCATTAAGTCCATTTGGTCTACAGTGTAGGTTAACTCGTTGTTTCATTGTTGATTGTCTACTTGGTGTGTTCATTATTGAAAGTGGGGTGTTAAAAATTCACAAGTATTATTTTAATTCAGTTAATGTCTCTGTTTGAACCTATTAGCATTTGTTTTATAAAACTGAGTGCTCGGAGCAGGCGCTGTGGTGTAGGGGGTAAAAGCTGCTGCCTGCAGTGCTGGCATCCCATAAGGGTGCCGGTTTGAGACCTGGGTGCTCCACTTCCAATCTAGCTCTCTGCTATGGCCTGGGAAAGCAGTAGAAGATGGCCCAAGTCCTCGGGTCCCTGCACCCACATGAGAGACCTGGAAGAGGCTCCTGGCTCCTGGCTTCAGATAGATGCAGTTCTGGCCATTGGGGCCACCTGGGGAGTGACAGAAGACTTCTCTCTCTCTCTCTCTCTCTCTCTCTCTCTGCCTCTGCCTCTCAATTACTCTACCTTTCAAATAAATGAATAAACCTTTTTTAAAAAACTGAGTGCTCTGGTATTAAGTGCATACAAATTTACAATACTCCTCTTGTTGAATTGATCTTTGATCATTATATAGTTACCTTCATCTCTTTTAACAGCTTTTCTCTTAAGGTCTGTTTTGCCTAATATAACTACTTTAGCTCACTTTTTATTTCTATTTGCATGGAATGTAATCTCTTTTTTTTTTTTTTTTTTTTTTTTTTTTTTTTTTTTTGACAGGCAGAGTGGACAGTGAGAGAGAGAGAGAGAGAGAGAGAGAGAGAAAGATCTTCCTTTGCCGTTGGTTCACCCTCCAATGGCCACCGTGGCCGGCGCGCCGCTGCCGGCGCACCGCGCTGATCCGATGGCAGGAGCCAGGTGCTTCTCCTGGTATCCCATGGGGTGCAGGGCCCGAGCACTTGGGCCATCCTCCACTGCACTCCCAGGCCATAGCAGAGAGCTGGCCTGGAAGAGGGGCAACCGGGACAGAATCCGGCGCCCCGACCGGGACTAGAACCCGGTGTGCTGGCGCCGCAAGGCGGAGGATTAGCCTAGTGAGCCGCGGCGCTGGCCAGGAATGTAACCTTATATCCTTTCACTTTCAGTCTGTGTGTCTTCACTGATGAAATGTGTTTCTTCTAGGCAGCACCTAGTTGTTTTTTTTTTTCTTTACCCATTTAACTAATCTGTATCTCTTAATTAAAATTTTAGTATATTTGTCTGCAAGGTTATTATCAATAAGCAATGACTTTGTCCTGCCATTTTTCGTTTAAATTTCCTATTGTTTGTTTTGAAGTTGGCTACTGTTTTGCTAATTGATTTCTTACATTCACACTCTCATGATGGAGATTGGCTTTCTCTATTTCTATATTATCACTTGTAATATTTGCTCATCGTGGAAGGTTTTTATTTCATTCAACTTCACTGGGGACTCAAGCTTGACAGGGTTTTTTGTTTGTTTTCTTAGAACTTGGACTATATCTCTTAGAACTTAGACTACGTTCTCTCTTCACCTTTAAGTTTTCTGTTCAGAAATCTGTCACTCACTCACCACCATGAGTGTGCACCGTGTTTTTCTGCCTCTCTGTTACTGGTTCTGCCAGCAATACAACAGAAGAAGAAATCGCCAAGCTGGTCATCGACAATGGCTCTGGCTTATACAGAACTGGCTTTTGTAGGGAGGACATCACCGTGTTGTGTTCCCCACCATGGTCTAGCACCCACTTCCCTGGCATCAGGGCATGATGGTGGGCTGGGTAAAAAGGACTCATGAGGGCTATGAGGCTCAGAGCAAGCGCAGCATACTAACCCTGAAGCATCCCAGTGCACACAGCATTGTCATGAACTGCAGAGGACACTGGGAACATTGGACACCACACCTTCTTGTATTTATTTATTTATTTATTTATTTATTTATATGTATCTCATAAATACAACATTTAGAACATAGCAAATCTTCCCACTTTATCTGCCCTCCCACCCCTCCTCCTCTTCCCTCTCCTCTTTAGTCTGAGAAAGAAAAAGGAAGGGGAAAAAAAAGTAAAATGAAAAAACTAAGAAATCTGTTCCTCAACAGTCCAGACAAGGGTTGTTCAAAGCTGGTGTTTCTCAAAGGTGATTTTGCTCTTTGTTCCCTTCCTCTTTTCTCTTCCTTCTTCCCCCTTCTTTCCTTTTAGAAACTTAATTATCTTTAAAGAAGAACCCAAGAGTTGTATATCTTTTGTGAGCTCTTAGACATAGCTATAACTTATGAGACATAATAATATCCTCCACTTAATACACTAAAAGGAACTGATTCTTGAGAACAAGTTTTACTATTGAGTTTCAAGATACAACTCCTAGGAGACAGAGGTCCTGCATGAGAAGTTAGTGCACAGTGACTTTTGTTCTTAATTTAACAATTAAGCAAAAACACAAACAAACAAAATGGCATGACCCTTTTCTCTTGGCTGGCTGCAGGTCACCGCTGTAGCAGGGTGGGGGAGGGGAGGGAGGGAAGAGAGGTGTGACACTCCTTGTTTATTTTTGTTTTCCAGCCTCTGCCGTCCCAGGGGTCTCATGTGGAGCTTCCAAAGCAGTTCATGGAGCTCCTGCTCCCACTGCTGTCCACAGCGCTGCGGGCCCACAGATTCCCCCCTCACCTGGTCTGCCAGGGCCAGCATTCTCCTCCCTGGGTCCAAGCCTCTGCTGCTGCTTGTTGTTGTTGTTGTTTATTCTTATTTGCTTTTTTGTTGAAGGACCTGGACTGTGTATTTTTCCCATTGTGGATTTCCCACAGCTTTATCTTAGGCATGCAGTTTCTCCCTTTTTGAAATATTAATTTTGCCCCACATGAGTCAGATCGTCCTGTCGCTACTCTGCGATCTTGGAACCTGGGTACCACATCTTCTACACCAAACCACACATGATCCTTGAGAAACACCCTGTGCTGCTGACAGGGACCCCCCTGAACCCCAAGGCCAACATAGAAAGGATGACCCAGATCATGGCTGAGACCTTCAGCAGCCCAGCCCAACCTATGGCCATGACGGGATGTGCTGTCCCTGTATGCCTCTCGCAGCATCACTGCCATCAACCTGGACTCTGGCTGGAGTCATGCGCAGCACCCATTCATGCCAGAGAGGCCCTCCCCATGCTACCCTGCATCTCTGCTGCCTGTCCTTGAACCACACTAATAGCAAGGAGACACGATTTGTCTTGCTATTCATGTTTAGAATACTTGGAACATTTTTTTTATTCTCTATATATAATAACACAAACAGTAAAAGGCAGAATTGTGTTTCTTCTTGGAAGTTCAGAAGAAATATAATCAGGAAAGTATCAAGCTTCTTGGCCAAATGAGAAGGTTTTTAACAACAGGAACATAAAATGTTTCAACAACTACAAAGAGGTCAGTAAAGAAAATAATAGAAATGACTATAGATTTTCCATAAATTTAACATTTTTAATGATTTATTTATTTATTTGAAAGGCAGAGTTATAGAAAGGCAGAGGCGAGGCAGGGTCGGGGGTCTTCCAACCATTGGTTCACTCCCCAGATGGCCTCAATGGCCAGAGCTGAGCAGATCCGAACCCAGGAGCCAGGCGCTTCTTCTAGGCTCCCATGCAGGGGCAGGGTCCCAAGGACCTGGGACATCTTCTACTGCTTTTGCAGACCATAGCAGAGAGCTGGACCACATGGGATGCCAGCACTGTAGGCAGTGGCTTCACCTGCTATGCCACGGAGCCAGCCCCAAATTTGACATATTTTAATGAGTGAAATGCAGACAAGGCACTTCACCCTGGATATATATATATATATATATATATTTAAAAGCTGAACTTTAGTTGTAAAGGTAGTAGGGGAAATTACGTACATACTTGCAAAAAAGTCGATAAAGTGTAAGGAGTACAGATAGCAAAATACATTGTGGAAGCGGCAGGAGCTCAGACTATGGAGAAACTGCTTCCCACTGGAGAATCAGGGAAGGACTTCTGGAGGAAGTGACATCTGAAATAAGCCTGATGACCCACTAGCATCTGAACAGGAGAAGGCTGCTAAGAACCACTCTACTAAGAGCTAAAACGTGAATTTTAAAATTCCAGAACCCAGGTCAGAACAACAAATCCAGCTACATTACATTTATCTGGTATTGAAAACTGATCATTAAACATAAATAAACAACAATAAAAGTTTTATAGAGGGAATTAAAGACATCATTGTCATGTTGTGTTCAGGTATACTCCAAGTTGCTGGGTTGCTAGGTTCTCATTTCAAAGAGGCAACAGTGCAAGGAGAGCAGTTATGTGTCCTAAAATGAATCATGGAGAGCAGAGACGGAAGTCACTTGGCATAGGGTGGAAGTGAGACTTGAGGAGGACAAGGGTAGAGGAATGAGAGGAGAAGGGGAACTGGGGAGAGAATTTTCACAAAGAGGAAGCTCAGTGAGGGAACAGTGGGAGGGTACAAGAGATGAGTACCAAGAACTCACCATCGCTTCCCAAACCAAATTGCAAGGCCTGCTAGAAGAACCAGGAGCACTATTACTGTCAGGAGGATGAAGCCGATAGAGGTGTGATGTTCTGTGGATTTGGGCAGACACCAGGGATATTACTGAAAATCCACCCCTGTTGTACCCCACCCACTCCCTGCTCCACTGTGAACCACTGCGTTCTGTTCAGTTGAGTTATCTACATCATCTTTCTCCTTTCTTATTATTTCTTACTCACTGTTCCTCAAAGATGATCCTTCCTCTAACCCCCAATATTCTCTTTTATATCTTCATCCCTCATTTTCCCTTCTATTCTGTGGATTAGTTTTATTCAAGTTAGATCTGGAATCACAAAAGTCTCAAAATTTTCAGCTGTCCCTCTAGCTGCATTTGAGGACCACCTCTTCCTATTTCCAGCCTGGGCCCCAGTTCTTCCTCACCCCAGTAGAGGACGATGTCCTGGCCTCCTAGACTGCTGTGCGTCACCCGACAGGACAGGCCAGCCGCGTCCCCAGCCTCCACGTCCAGGGTAACTCGGAGATACCACGTCCCATCAGCATTGGGCAGGATATCACTTCGCTCGGTGCCTGGCTGCTCCTGGTTACCCCGCATCCACATCACCTGCACAGGCTTTGGGTAGAAGCCAGAGACACGGCACACCAGCAACAGACGGCCAGGCCCAGGACGGGGGCCACTGGACAGCCAGGCCTCAGGCCTCACTGCAGAAGATGGGAAAGTTATTCAGACAAGGACTCTAACACCCTTACAGGTTCAGATTCCGCATCAGTTAGACACGTCTTTATCACTTCTAGGGGCAAGGTAAGGGGACTTTCTGACCCTAAATTTGAAGGTGATTGTAGCAAAGTTTGATTTTCCAAAGCATAGTTTTTTGGCAGTAGGATGTGCAACCCACCTTGTCGCTGCAGATCAGCCTTGCCTGCATCAAGAAGTCCCAAGACAAAACGTGGGCAGGTGTCACTGAGGAGCCAGTGTACTCTTTCCTTGAGGCCTTCATACTTGTTGAGTAGTCTGCAGACGTCCTGGGCCTTACTTCCACCCTCTGGTGACGGCAGCCACGAATTATTCTGAAACCTCAGAAGATCTGTGCCTTGATAAGCTTCCTGTACAAAGCCTACTGAGGCCTCCCCAGAGTGCAGCTCACAGCCTGCTGCCACTTGCAACACAAAAGGATCTGGGAAAGAGGGTGATGAATTAGAGGAATAAAGAAGAAAAAAAATCAATAAAAAAAGAGCAGAGGCAAAAGACAGTATAGACAGAAGGGAGGTGTTTGGAAGTTTGAGGAATTGAGACAAATTTGCTTAGATCAGAGGTGCAGAGAAAGGGGAATTGCTGAGTAAGAGGTAGAAAAAGAAAAGAATGTCATGAGCAGTAGGGGAAATTGTTCAAAGAGATGTTGTGAATAGTGTGAATAAGGAAGGAAGGTCTTAGTCTGAGAAAGTTGAAGTTATAACAATCTAGAGTGAGTGGAATGCAATAGATCACAATGAATATACAGAGACAGTTGAAGAGCCAGAATACAGAAGAAAATCACTTCAAGGAATCAATCAAGAGTAAGGAAACAGGGGCCAGTGCTGTGGCACTGTAGGTAAAGCCACCGCCTGCGGTGCCAGCATCCCATATGGGCGCTGGTTTGAGTCCCAGCTGCCCCACTTCCAATCCAGCTCTTTGCTATGGCCTGGGTAAGCAGTAGAAGATGGCCCAAGTCCTTGGGACCATGCACCCACGTGGGAAGATGCAGAGGAAGCTCCTGGCTCCTGGCTTCGGATCAGTGTGGCTTTGGATCAGCATAACTCCTGCCATTGTGGCCATCTGGGGAGTGAACTAGTAGATTGAAGACCTCTCTCTCTGTGTCTCTCCTTCTTTCTGTGTGTAACTCTTTCAAATAAATGAATAAATCTTAAAAAAAAAAAAGAGTGAGGAAGCTGAGGGTGCTTTGCTGAAAGCCAGGGAAAAGTGTGAACACAGGACACCTCTAAGGGGATATAATGAAGGACAACTCAGTGGTCAATGAGAGAGGAGATCATAAATAGAAGAAGACTTGATGGTTTTGAAGAACCAGCAACTGAAAAAAATCCCTTGCCCAGAAATGGGTGACTGCAGTTTTATTGTAGGGACAGTAGAGTAATATTCAGAAGAGAGAGAAGTTAGGAGCCTAGAGGAATAATAAAGTTATGAGACACTTCCACCCATCCACCTCCCCACTCTCTGTTGAGGAAACTTAACTCACATTCCGCCTGCAATTGATGGGCATACTTCCAAGTTTCCTGAGTAAAACTGATGAGATGTGTATGAAGAAACTCTCCCAAGTCCATCCACTCCTTGCTGCTGAAGTTGCCCTTGGACCAAGACCTTAGGAAAACAAAGCTGCCAGACTCTGTATCCCAGCGATAAATCTCCAGCTCACCCAACCAGCCTGAGAACAAGTTCTCTGCCCAGGAACGGTTGTAAAATGATGATATCTGGATGACATGAAAAGAGATAGGCTTCTTGAACTCTGTGGCAAAAAAAAAAAAAAAAAAAAAAAAAAAAGAATATGGAGGGGGAAAGATCACTGAGAAGAAAAGAAAATAAAGAAAAAAAGATGCCTGCCTGGGGAAAACTCAGAAACTGGAGAAAAGGGGAATCATTGCTACCTTAGCACACATTTGCCTGCTTTGGGATTCCCTCATTTATAACACATTCAGAACAGCACAGGGACCTAGAGTCAGCAACACCCACCATGGAACCAGCCTGAATCTCACACTACCCAAGTATATGCTGAGGAAACCACCATCCCCCCGACATACACAACCTCTTACCCAACTGGGCTGTTGCCAGAGTCCTTACCAACTGTGTCCCCACCTGGGAGGAGAGCAACCAGGAATGCAAGCAGCAGAAACAGCATTTCAGATGTTGTTTCTTTCTCTCAAAAAAGTTGATCTTTGATTTCTGTTCTAAGCAAACCTACCCCACAATATCTCTATTCTGACTTCCTCTTGCAACCAACAGGCAAACCTCGCCTCTCTGTGACAAGGAACAGCTGCTCCTTCCCAAAATGCTCAGCCTCCTACTCAGTCTCTCATTTCCCCTGTGCTGTTATCTGACTGTTATCTGGCTCCAAGATTCTCTCTGTGTCACCAATTTCCATGCTGCTTAACATCCTTTTTTAGCCTGCTATGGAACAAGCCATATGTGGCATTGACAATTCAGCTAGACACTGGGGATTTTTTTGTTCATTCATAAAAGAAATGTGTGATTGGCGCCAGCACCGTGGCAACACCAGCAACCCATGTGGGCACCACTTCATGTCCAGCTGCTCCTGTTCCAATCCATCTCTCTGCTATGGCCTGGGAAAGAAGTAGAAGATGGCCCAAGTGCTTGGGCTTCTGTACCCATGTGGGAGACCCAGAAGCAGCTCCTGGCTCCTGGCTTCAGATCAGCTCAGCTCCAGCCTTTGCAGCCATTTGGGGAGTGAACCACTGGATGGAAGACATTTCTCTCCGTCTCTCCCTCTCTCTGCCTGTAACTCTGCCTCTCAAATGAATAATAAAAAAAGAGAGAAATGTGTGAAATTAAACAATTCCCCACTACACTACCTGATGTTCTCATGTCTCCACTCACTTTTGTCACTTGGCATTTTGGATTATTCCCTAGTATATTTTCTTCTGCTGCCACATCTCTCACATCACCCCACCACCATCAAATCTGTGACTCAGCACTAGTTCCTCCATTTTATTTTTCATAATGCCCTACCCTTGCCTTGTGTTACATTATAAATGAATGCCAAGTCTTCATTATTCTTAAAAATCACAGGTAAAAACCCACTGCTGCTACCTGAAAGAAAAAAAAAAAAAAAAGGAAAGGGGTAAGAAAGTAGCCTTGGGCTGGTGCCGCAGCTCACTAGGCTAATCCTCCGCCTGCGGCGCCAGTACCCCGGGTTCTAGTCCTGGTCAGGCGCCAGATTCTATCCTGGTTGCTCCTCTTCCAGTCCAACTCTCTGCAGTGGAGAATGGCCCAAGTGCTTGGGTGCCGTACCCACATGGGAGACCAGGATAAGCACTTGGCTCCTGGCTTCAGATCAGCGCAGCACGCCAGCCGTAGTGGCCATTTGGGGGGTGAACCAATGGAAAAAGGAAGACCTTTCTTTCTCTCTCTCTCTCTGTCTAACTCTGACTGTCAAAAAAAAAAAGGAAAGAAAGCAGCCTTATACTAGACTATTGAAATCCAAATGTGCTAGGATAAAGGAAAGTACATTTATATTCCAATACTAGGAGCTGAAAGCAAGTGGTCTACCTAAAAACAGCACTGAATCTGAACAAAAGGTAATACCCCTACCCTCTCTCCCAAGCAGGGTAGCAATCAGGTCACCAGAGCAGTGCACTGCTAGAGGAGAAACAAGGGCATGGTGTTGATCCCCTTAGGACACACCACCAAGGAAACACCACCACCTGCAAGAGCAGACGTTAATGAAAACATTCTGGTGAACCAGCACATCCTATAAAAATAATGCTAGAAGAATTTGAAGTCCATTGGGACAACAGCAAAACACAAACCCAGTTAACTTGTGACTAGATTAACTCACGCCCCCACACCATAAATGTAGCAAAATGACAAGCATGTCCATTTTCAGACAAAAAAACAACATATTACTCACTCTAGCTTATATCATTCTTCTGAACATGTCACTCCATCAATAGCACTCTATCAATAAACTAAAAATCAACAGAACTGAACTTAGACATGACTCCAGTGCTGAAACTATTAGAAAGGCAATTTTAAATGCTTATGTTTAATGTGTTATAGTTAATGAAAATAAACCATTCATAAGCCATAAGAGATTGCATCAGAGTTGAGAACTGTCAGTAATTACTAATTCATATGTAGTTATCTTTTTTAAATCAAATAGATATCAGAGAAATAAAAATAATGAGGAAAGAACATACACTTCCACAAGTGATGTTAACAAAACTGGATACCCACACACAAAATGAAGAAATTGGACAATTAGCTTATACAAGATGCAAACATTAATTCATTATAAGTTAAATATCTAAGTATAAGATCTTAAGCTATAAAACTCATAGAAGAAGATAAACGGATAAAGTTTTGTGACTATTAGGCCAGCACCGCGGTTCACTAGGCTAATCCTCCGCCTTGCGGCGCTGGCACACCGGGTTCTAGTCCCGTCGGGGCACCGGATTCTGTCCCGGTTGCCCCTCTTCCAGGCCAGCTCTCTGCTGTGGCCCGGGAAGGCAGTGGAGGATGGCCCAGGTGCTTGGGCCCTGCACCCCATGGGAGACCAGGAGAAGCACCTGGCTCCTGCCTTCGGATCAGCGCGGTGGGCCGGCCGCAGCACACAGGCTGCGGCGGCCATTGGAGGGTGAACCAATGGCAAAGGAAGACCTTTCTCTCTCTCTCTCTCTCACTGTCCACTCTGCCTGTCAAAAAAAAAAAAAAAAAAAAGAGTTTTGTGACTGTTGATGTGATGATGATTTCTTAGATGTAACACCAAAAGATACTGAGTCACGATGCCTGCATCCTGTATCAGAGACCCTGGGTTGGAGTCCCAGCTCCACTCCCAATCCCAGCTTCCTGTTAAGGTGCACTCTGGGATCCGGAAGTGACGGTTCCAGTATTTGGATGTCCCTGCCACATATATGGGAAGCCTGGATATAGTTCTGGACTCCTGGCTTTAACCTGGCCCACAACCAGCTATTATAGGCATTTAGGGGGAACCAGAAGATGCGAGATCTCCTCCATTATGTCCCTCATTCTGTCAGATAAAATTAATTAATAATAATCTAAAATTGTCCCAAAAATTAAATAAATTGATGGAATAGTATGTTCAAGAGTGCATTAAATGACAAAACTGATATTATTGAAGTGATTAAAAGAACAAGATAATATTTCTGAAGTATTTTTCCAAAATGCAGTAAAAAGAAATTAAGATATGGAAAAATATAAAATAGGGTAAATAGATTTGGAAGATAAAGTGAGAAGATCTCAGTTATGTCTGATTTAATCCCCCAAAAGAAGAAAATGGAATGAATTGAGAACTGTGATTTTTAAAGAAATAATAGATTATGAATATTTTAGAAATCATAAATATTAAATTCACCAACACAGATAACCCAACATGTCATAGACAAGAAGGATCAAAAGAATCTATGCTTCATAAAACTTTAGAAAATAAAAGAAGAAAATAAATCATGAAGGAGTTACAGAGAAAGGATAAATCACCTAGAAGGAAAGGAGAGAATGATGGCATAGTGCAACTGAGCAAAAAGGAAAGGGTGAAGATAATGGAATCTTACTCAAAGTATTAAGAAAAAATAATTGTCAATCTGCACTTGTGAGATCTATAAAAATTATTGCTCAAAATAAAGACAAAAGAAAGATAATTCACTTATAAACACAGAGAAAACAGAAACCTAAAAGACGGGAGTGGACATTTGGCCCAGCAGTTAAGAAGACTTTTGGGACACCTGCATCACATATCTGAGTGCCTGGATTTGCATTCTGGCTCACTTCTGACTCCAGCTTCCTGCAAATGTGCACCCTAGGAAGCATCGGGTAATGGATCGTTCAAGTGGTTGAGTCCATGTCACCCACGTGAGAGAATGGATTATATCCTGGCTCCTGGCTTAAGACTGGCCCAGACCCACCCCATTTAGACAGTGAACCAAAAATGGGAGAAATATTTCTCTTTCTCTCTCTTTTTTTCTCTTTCCCTTGTTTACTCTCCCTCTCTCTTCCTCTCTCTCTTTCTTTTGTACCCCTGCCTTTCAAATAAATAAATTGTTGAGAAACCTAAAAGAACTTTTAAGGATATATATAAAGAAAATGAAAAATGGCCCCAGTAGGCTGCTCTTTCAAGCAAGGATGAATAGCCAAAAAAATGCAAAGTTTGTAGCCTGAATAAAAAATATATGAATATGTCAAATTCATGTAATTTAAACACAAGCAAGATAACATTAGTATAAAATTTTATTGGTGTTCAATTAACAAAGTTGCCTGAAGTAATTATTCACATACTATGAGAGGAATAATCATGTTATCTAACCTTAAGTCACCTGTGTATCATGAATGTTCAACAATAAACATTGAAAAGTCATAAAGAGTATAATTTCCAAATGAGTAGAGAAAAACTGTTGAATAAGGGGAAAAACACAATGACAGCTACAGGATTCAGTCAATCCTGAAGAAAACCAAAGGAGAAAGCAACCAATAGAAAAACTGAGAAAAAGGGGAATTTTTGAAAGTAGAAGGTAGGAATCAATTCAAATATACTCCAGGAGATAACACAGCAAGTCTGTTTTACTCAGTTCTTTCTTACTCACTCTATTGCCAGGACAATAGTTCTTAATCAAACTCTAAGAACTAAAGCCCTAGAATATTCACACAGTTCTGTGTGATGATGTCATTCTGTGTTTCCATAGCACTGCATCAAGCCACATAGACCCCAGTTGCCATTACCCTCTCTGCCACAAATGACACTCCCTCAAGAAAAAAACCAGGGGGGCCGGCACCGTGGAGTAGTGGGTAAAGCCGCAGCCTGCAGCACCAGTATCCCATATGGACGCCAGTTCAAGTCCTGGATGCTCTATTCCCAATCTAGCTCACTTCTATAGCCTGGGAAAGCAGAGGAAAATGGTTCAAGTCCTTGTGCCACTGCACCGATGTGGGACACAGGAAGAAGCTCCAGGTTTCTGGCTTCAGATCAACCCAGCTCTGGCCATTGAGGCCAGTTAGGGAGGGAAGCAGCAGACAAAAGTCTCTCTCTCTCTCTCTTTCTCTCTCTCCCTCTGCCTCTCTGTAACTCTGCCTTTCAAATAAATAAATGAATCTTTAAAATAAATAAGTAAATAAATCAGGTCTAGTATTGTGGCATAGCAGTTTAGAAGTCTTGTGACTACTTCCCTCTGAGAAAGGAAGCTTCATTGCCTCCCTCTGCTCCTCCATCCACCCAAAGCCCCAGATTCAATTGGCTATGGTACTCATGGCTTAACGATATAGTAGTCATGGCTCAACTCAGGAGACATCAAGCAGTCACACTGCTATCAGAAGTGCCCAGGGCTAGGCTGGTGTTTTAGCATAAAAATTTTAAAAAGAGCTGTACCTATGAAATACATGAATCCTGTTCTCTTTATTTAATAAAATAATTAAATCAAAAACTTCCTTGAAACAAGTGAAAATGAAAATGCAGTATAGCAAAACCTGTGGGATATAGTAGAAGCAATATTAACAGGGAAGAATATAGTGGCAACTGATTATATTTAAAAATTACAAATATTTCAAATAAATAATCTAACGATGCATTACAGTGATGTAGAACAACTTAAAAAAGCAAACCCCAAATTAGCAAGCTGTGAGAAATAACAAGAATCAGAGTAGAGATAAATGAACCTGAAACTAAAAATAAATTACAAAATATTAACAAAAAACTCTTGTTTTTTGAGAAGAAAAAAGGAAAACACTCAAATGAAATTAGAAATGACAGAAGACGCTACAAATGATACCACTGAAATACAAAGGATCATAAGAAACTACTATAAACAACTATACGCTAATAAATTGGAAAATCCTGAAGAAATGGTTAAATTCCTGGATACATACAACTACTAGGACCAAATAAAGAAGATACAGAAAATCTAAATAGATTCATAACAAACGGTGAGATTGAAGCAATAGTTAAAAGTCTCCCATCAGGGGCTGGCGCTGTGGTGTAGCGGATAAGGCCGCTGCCTGCAGTGCCAGCATCCCATATGGGCGCCGGTTCTAGTCCTGGCTGCTCCACTTCCGATTCAGCTCTCTGCTATGGCCTGGGAAAGCAGTAGAAGATGACCCAAGTCCTTGGGCCTCTGCACCCATGTGGGAGACCAGGAAGAAGCTCCTGGATCCTGGCTTTGGATTAGCACAGCTCTGGCCATTGCAGCCATCTGGGGAGTCAATCAGCAGATGGAAGACCTCTCTCTCTCTCTCTGCCTCTCCTATCTCTGTGTTAACTCTGACTTTCAAATAAATAAATAAATCTTTAAAAAAAAAAAAAAAGTCTCCCATCAAAGACAAGTTCAAGACCTGATGCTTTACTGCTGAATTCTAGAAAACATTTAAAGAGGAATTAACTCCTACACTTTCAAAATATTCCAAAATATTGAAAGGATTGAAAAGATAGAATACTACCAACCTCTTTTTATGAGGTCAGCATCACTCTGATGACAAAACCAGAGACACGCCACCAAAAGAATACTACATACCAGTAACCTTGCTGAACAAAGATGCAAAAATTGTTGACAAAATATTAGTAAGATGAATCTAAAGCTACACAAAAAAGATTATATATCACAATCATGTAGGATTTATCCCAGAAATGCAAGAATAGTGCAACATTCAAAAATCAGTAAACACCATAAATCATATCAACAGGATGAAGAACAAATACCCCTCTGCTTCTCAATAGATGCAAAGAAAGCATTTGATAATCAACATCCCTTCATGATGAAACAAAAACCAACAAGTTAGATACAGAATGGGTACCTCAAAATTTTAAAAGATATATATAGAGATATAGATATAGATATAGATATAGATATAGATATAGATATAGATAAACTAGCAGCCAATATTATACTAAATGGGCAAAAGCTGAAAGCATTTCCCCTGAGATTTGGAATAAGGCAAGGATGTCCACATTCACCACTCTTAATACTATTTGATGTGTTATCAAATTAGGAAGGAAAAAAGAAATGAAGGACATCAAAATTGGGAAAGAAGAAGTCAAAATGGCATGTTAGCAAATGACATGATATTGCACGTGGAATACACTAAACTCTCCACCAAAAAGCTTTAGAATTTATAAACTAGTTCAATAGTCTTGTAGGATTTTTAAAAATCAACCTACAAAAAACAGTAGTGTTTTATAATCCAATAATGATCTCACTGAAACAGAAATCAAAAAACAAATCCCATCCACAATAATAATAAAAAAATTAAATGTTTAGGAATCAATTTCAAACTATTTTATTTGTTTATTTAAAAGGCAGAGTTACAGAGAGAAAGAGAGAGAGAGAGATCTTCCATTCACTGGTTCAGTCCCCAAATGGTCACAGTAGCCACAGCTGGGCTGGTCTGAAATAAGGTGCCAAGAGTTTCATCCAGGTCTCCCATGTAGGTGCAAGGGCCCAAGTGCCTGAGCCATCCTCTGCTGCTTTCCCAGTCACACTAGCAGCAAGCCGAATTGGAAGTGGAGCAGCCAGGACACAAACTGGTGCCCATATAGAATGTTGACATCATAGGTGGCGGCTTTACCCACAATGCCACATTGCAAGCCCCAGGAATAAATTTAAACAAAGAAATGAAAGATCTCTACAATAAAAGTTATGAAACATTAATGAAATAAATCACCAACAAGGCAAAAATATAGAAAAATATTTCTTGCTCATGGATGGGAATAATTAATGCTAAAATGTCTGAAAAGCAATCTATAGTTTCAAGCAATACATACAAAATATCAATAATATTCTCTACAGTATTCAAAAAATCATAAAATTAATGTGGAATCACAAAGATCCAGAATAATCAAAACAATTCTGAGCAAACAAACAAACAAAAAAAGTCAATGTGGAGACATCATAATACCTGAATTCAATGGATACTACAAGGCTATAGTAACTAAAACAGCATGGTATTAGGACAAAAACTGGCCCATAAATCAACAGAATGAAATAGTCCAGATATTAACCATAATATGCACAACCAAATGCCTTTTGACAAAAGTGACAAGAATACACTGAAGAAAGGATAGTCTTTTCATTAAATGGTGCTGACAAAATGAAAAGCATTTCTGAAGAAGAATAAAATTATATTCCTACTTCTCACCCTACACAAAAATAAACTCAAGTGGATTAAAGATCTGAATGTAAGACTGGAAACTATAAAATTGCTTGAAGAATACATAGAGGAAAAACCTTAAGGCATTATATAGGTGATGACTTCTTGGATACTAGACAAATGGAATCATATCAAACTCAACAGCTTCTGCACCACAAAGGAAACAATAGAATGAAGAAATATCCAACAGAATAAAAGAAACTATTTGCAAGCTACTTGTCCAACAAAGGATTAATATATAGAATATATGTATTAATTATATATAGAATATATATAAAGAAATGAGCAAGGACCTTAATAGATAATTCTCTTTTTAAATATTTTATTTATTTATTTGAGAGGCAGAGTTATAGACATAGAGAGGGAGAGACAGAGAGAAAGGTCTTCCATCTTCTGGTTCACTCCCCAACTGGCTGCAGGCTGGAGCTGGGCTTATCCAAAATCAGGAGCAAGGTGCTTCTTCCAGGTCTCCCATGTGGATGCAGGGGCCCAAGCCCTTGGGCCATCTTCCACTGCTTTCCCACGCCATAAGCAGAGAGCTGGATCAGAAGAGGAGCAGCTGGGATAGGAACTGGCACCAATACAGGATGCCAGTACCACAGGCGGAGGCTTAGCCTACAATGCCACAGTGCCATCCCCAATAGACAATTCTAAATAAAAGATACACAGAGTCCAACAAATACATGGAAAAGTGTTCACCATCACTAGCCATAAGGGAAATGCAAATCAACACCACAATGAGATATCATCTCACACCTGTCAGAATCGCTATTATATCCAAAAGACAGAATAACAAATACTGGAGAGGATGTGAAGAAAGAAGAACTCCTCTAAACTATTGATGGGAATGTAAATTAGTCCAGCCATTGTGTAAAACAGTACAGAGAACTTTTTTAAAAACTAGAAATGGAACTGCCATGTGATCCAGCAATCCCACTACTAGGTACATATCCAAAAGACAGGAACTCATTGTACCAAAGAGGTACCTGCTTCACTATGTTTATAGTTGCACTGTTCACAATAGCCAAAATTTGAAATCAACAAAGGTATCTATCATCATATGAAAGGATAAAGAAAATTTGGTATGCATACAACTTGGAATACTACTCAGCTATAAAAATAATGAAATCCTGTCATTTGCAGCAAAATAGATGAAACTGGAGGACATCAGGTTGAATGAAGTAAGTTAGACACAGGCCGGAGCCATGGCTCACTAGGCTAATCCTCCGCCTGCGGCACCAGCACTCCAGGTTCTAGTCCTGGTTGGGGCGCCAGATTCCGTCCCGGTTGCTCCTCTTCCAGTCCAGCTCTCTGCTGTGGCCTGGGAAGGCAGTGGAAAATGGCCCAAGTACTTGGACCCTGCACCCGCATGGGAGACCAGGAGGAAGCACCTGGCTCCTGGCTTTGGTTTGGCGCAGCGCTGGCCATAGTGGCCATCTGAGGGGTGAACCATTGGAAAAGGAAGACCTTTCTCTCGGTCTTTCTCTCACTGTCTAAATCTGCCTGTCCAAAAAAAGAAAAAAGGAATAAGCTAGACACAGAAAGACAAATATCACAGGTTCTCCCTTTTATGGGGAGATGATTTTAAAAAACAGTCTTAACACAGATAGATCATTGATTACAAGAGGCTTGGATGGTGGAATATTAAAGGGCATTTGAACAACAAATGTGAGGAACTGGGTATGGTTCATTAATTGTTACAGGGATACTAAAGTGAGAAGTTAATAGGGGAATGGAGTGAGGGTTTTATGGGAAATGTTTGTATTACTATCACAATTTTTTTTGAAAATTTAAAGCTACTCCTATCTAAATGAAGTGTCTTAAAAAAGTCAAAGTAGATGTCAGAAAAAAAGAATGCCAGGAATGAAAAGGAATGTTACATAAAGATTAGTGAATCAATTTACTAGGAATACAAAATAATCATAAGTATACATGCAACTGAAAATGTGGCACCAAGATACATGGAAGAAAACAAAGAATAAACAGATAAATAAAAAATTATAAGTGGAGATGTCTCAACTTTTTCTCAGTAATTAATAAAATGGAAAATCAGTGAGGATATAGATGATTATGAAACACCACAATCAATGTGTGACATATAAAACTCTTCTCCCAGCAATAACAGAAAGGAAAGACAGATACACATTTGAAGCATATATGAACATTACCAAAGACAGATCATAATCTGTTCAATAAAAAAAGAATTTTTTTAGAAAGTGAAGTCACCAACATGATGTAATAGACACCCACTCCTAACTCCTCCCCAGAGAAAGATCAACAAAAAAGTTCACTTTCCTGAAAACCCTAAAACATACTAATGAGGTTGAGTCATTCACATGTTCACTGAAACAAAAAAAAAATCACACTAAAAGAGTCAACGAAATGGTCTCACTTTGATCAGAGACCTTTACCACTCCCTCAAGTCAGTACAAACCACATAGGATTCTTCATGGCCCGAGATTTCTACACTGGGGACAAGAACCAAAGAAGCATGCATCCACCCTCCCTAGTGTACCAGGACACTTCACAGAAATCCCACTCCATTCTCGTGGGTGACAGGGAATGCAAGGCAGAGCTGCACCAGGAGGCCAGCTGGGTTCAAGTGGAAACAAAGGAGCCCACAGAAAGCAGCTTAAAGATGCTGGTCAAAGTTCAGTGTATGTTGAGGCTGGCGCCATGGCTCACTAGGCTAATCCTCCACCTAGCGGCGCCGGCACACGGGGTTCTAGTCCCGGTCGGGGCGCTGGATTCTGTCCCAGTTGCCTCTCTTCCAGGGCAGCTCTCTGCTGTGGCCTGGGAGTGCAGTGGAGGATGGCCCAAGTGCTTGGGCCCTGCACCCCATGGGAGACCAGGAGAAGCACCTGGCTCCTGCCTTCGGATCAGCGCCGTACGCCGGCTGGCCGTGGCGGCCATTGGAGGGTGAACCAACGGCAAAGGAAGACCTTTCTCTCTGTCTCTCACTGTCCACTCTGCCTGTTAAAAAAAAAAAAAGTTCAGTGTATGTGCCAGTAAAGGTACTTAAGCAGAGATACCAGCTCGCATCACAGTTTACTTGTAAAGTCAAGCTACTCACTCAAGGAGGAAGTACTACCTGGCTCAGTCCACACCCGAGAGTCCCAGGAATAGCTTCTCACAAGTAGACACTAATTCTGCCACCCTGAGAGTTTAGTTAGTGTTCTCCCTGGTCCCAAAGACCACACTCAATTTCCACCAAAGGCAAATTGTAACTGTGAATTTCTAAGGAGCACACTCCTTGGCCCATCCAAACTGATACGGTTAAATTTAGGGCCCTCCCAGCAGCACTGTTCAGCTGCCAACTCAAATAGCAGCTCCTGCAGGCCAAATATATGCATTGTGCCCAGACAGATAACAGGTGATTTCAGTGCCCACACAACAGTTCAATCTGATGGCAGAGATCAGCCAATGTTCTTGGCAGATAGCATAGTCAATCCAGATGCCTCACCTGAATTCAGAGCAAAGGCAGCAGCCCAGTCATCTAGAGAAGCTAGCAGTATGCTCTGCCTGTCGAGGATCATTACCAGTTGACTCATCCAGATTCATAGTCAAGATAAACAGAAACAGTCTAGCCCAACCAAAGAACTGCTTTAAAAAAAAATCTGAAACTGCAAATGCGTGAAAACCAAATCAAGGACACAAGAATAACAGAGATACAGGAAGCCATCAACTTCCAGAGGAAACCACAAAATTCCAACAATAGACTGTAAAGAAGTGGAGATTTACGGAATGACTGAAAACAATTCAGTATAATCCTCTTTTTAAAGCTCAGGTAGGGGGCTGACATTGTGGTTGTGGCCTAGCAGGTAAAGCCACCTTCTGCAATGCCACCAGTATCCTACTCTGACAATCCTTCTCCTTTCAAAGGGAGCATTCAGAATATTGGCATTCAAGTTAGTGTCGGCATGGTTGGATTCATGTCTACCCTAATTTTTATGCATTGCCTTTTCTCTTTTTAAATTGAGTACTTTCCATGGTTCTACTTCTTCTTTCTTAGTATATCAATTATACTTCTTTTTTCAATTTTTATAGTAGTTACCCTAGAGTCAACAATATACATTTACAACTAAACCAAATCCACTTTTCAATAACATTACACCACTTCACAGGTAGTATGAGCACCTTATAATAACAAAATAATCCTAACTCCTCCCACCTATCCCTTGTATCATCCCTGGCATTCATGTCATTTATAAACAAGCACACATAATAGAATGCACTTTTGCTAAAAGTATTTTGAACAAAATTATTTCTTAGGTCAACTAAGAGTATGAAAACAGAATGGATTTTTTTCCTTCATTGATTTCTTCTTTTTTAAACATTTGTTAATTTATTTGGAAAGCAGAGAGACAAAGACGGACAGAGTTCTTCTATCTGCTGGTTCAATACCTAAATACCCAATCAAGTCTCCCATCTGGGTGGCAAAGACCCAAGTGTCTGAGTCCTCACCTGACACCTGCTAGGTGTGCACGAGCAGTAAGCTGGAATTTGAAACAGAGTCAGGGTTGAACCCAAGCACTCCAATATGAGGTATGGGCTTCCAAACCTGCATCTTAACCCCTGTCACAAACACCTGTCTTGGTTTATTCCCTCTTTGATGTTCTTCCTTTATATTGACCCAATTTTCTGACCTGAATTATTTTTCTTCTCTTTAAAGAACTTTTTAAATTTCTTGCAAGCCAGTTCTATTGTTGAAAATGTCCTCAATTTTTATTTGCCTGAGAGAGTCTTTGTTCTTCTTATCATTTTAATGAATAAAAATTTTACACAGAAAAAAATTCTAGGGTAGTGGTTTTTTACTACCAATAGTTTAAATGCTTCATTCCCTTCTTGTGAGAAAGGTTCATAAGAAGTCCAATGTAACTCCTTTATTTGTTTCCTTACAGCATTTTTTCTTTGAATTCTTGTGGAGTTTATTTTTGATTTTCAGCAGTTTTTGTTTAAGAGAGCAAAATGTCTCCCATCCACTGGCTTACTCCCTAACTGTACACAAGAACTGATGCTGGATCAAGTTGAAGCCAGGAGCCAGGAACTCAGTCTGAGTCTCCACTGTGTGTAACAGATATAAAATGCTTGAGTTATTACCTGCTGCCTCCCTCAGTACACATTACCAAGAAGCTAGAATTGGAAACAGTAGCAAGAACTTCCGGGAATATATACATATCAAATGCAGTCAACATGTGAAAGAGATAGTGCACTCCCACATCCATTACATTATCATTCATAGTCAGAAAGATATGGAATCAACCTAGATCTCCATGAATAGAGGAATGGATAAAATTAATTTGCTATATACACAAAATTGAGTAATATTCAGCCAGAAAGAGAGAATGAAATTCTGACATTTGCAACAAAGTATATGGATTTGCAGATCATTATGCTAAAAAAAACCCAGTCATAGTAAGATAAATACTACTTTTCTCTCAAATCTGGAATATATACATATGTGTGTGTGAATAACATATTACTTGGTATCTAGATATTTATAAATATTATCTTCACTGAAATACAGCCCTTAAATACAAATACACTCTTATTTCTTCATTTTATGATTTGTGCCATGAGTCCCACATCATATGATATTAATACACCATGCCTGCATTTTTGGAGGGTGAACCAATGGCAAAGGAAGACCTTTCTCTCTGTCTCTCTCTCTCACTGTCCACTCTGCCTGTCAAAAAAAAAATCATTTATTTACTTGAGAGGCATAGTTACAGACAGAGAGAAAGGTCTTCCATCCCCTGGTTCACTCTCCAAATGGCCACAACAGCCAGAGCTACATGGATCTGAAGCCAGGAGCCAGGAGCTTCTGCCAGGTCTCCTACATGAATGCAGGGGCCCAAGCGCTTGGGCCATCTTCTGCTTTTCCAGGCCATCATCAAGGAGCTGGATCAAAAGTGGATCAGCTGGGACTCAAACCATTGCCCATTTGGGATGCCGTTGCCACAGGTGGATGCTTAATCTACTACCCCACCACGCTGGCCCCACCATGCCTGCTTTTTAAAAATAGTATATGTGTGTGTGTGTGTAAAACACATTTTAAGCAAACATGGAAAAACATTAAGCTTGATAAATCTAAGTGTATTTGTTGAACTATCCTGTATAATTTTCTGTATTATTTGAAATGTTTTGAAATAAAGACAAAAAAGTATTTGTCTTAATTCATTAATAAATTGATCTTACTGCACTGTAGCAATTTACTGTATAAACCATATAAATTTTTAACTTTTTAAATTTTTATTATATTTAACTTAAAAACATTCTATGGCTATACAAGCTCATTTTTCTTTGTATTATTACTCTATAACATTTCTGTTTTTAACATGCTTTATTTTTCTTACATTTTCAACATTTCTACTCAAAATTAACCCACAAACACATGTCTTAGCCTAAGTTTCCACAGGGCAAGGATTGTCAATATCACCGTCTTCCTATCCCCACACCGGTCTCACTGAAGGTCCTGAGAAGCAGCCACACACGTGGAGCTGCCCGTGCCCGTAAGAAGAAAGCCTTCCTGGGGAAGACTTCCTGAAGGACCTGCCAGAGGCTCCTAAGGAGGTGTCACTGGCGCTGTGGCGCAGCAGGTTAATGCCCTTGCCTGAAGTGCCGGCATCACACATGGGCTCTGGCTCTAGTCCCAGCTGCTCCTCTTCCTATCCAGCTCTCCACTATGGCCTGGGAAAGCAGTAGAAGATGGCCCAAGTCCTTGGGCCCCTGCACTCACGTGGGAGACCCAGAAGAAGCTCCTGGCTCCTGGCTTCAGATCTGCACAGCTCTGGCTGTTGTGGTCATCTGGGGAGTGAACCATTGGATGGAAGACCTCTCTCTGTCTCTCTCTCTCTCTCTGTAACTCTGTCTTTCAAATCAATAAAATAAATCTTAAAAAAAAAAAAAAGGAACATACCTGTGGCGGCTTGCTTGATTCTTTTCTTTATTCATTATTCATTATAGATTTTAAGCACATAATGCCCCATAAATATTCCTATTCATGAAAAACTTTCAGTGTTGGGACCCACGTTTTCAAACTTATGCAGTTTGGTGGGACTGGTAAGAGAACCTGTAAGCCCTTCACTGTGAATTTTCTTCATGGTTCTTTTTTGTATTCTATAATCTCATTTCTCTTGCCTGTGCTTCAGCTATGTGTCACGAGGCAGTAGGAATTGTTCTGCTCCATTATGACTTGACTGCTGTTTATGTTCTCCACTGCTGTCTGAAACATAATGCGGTGCATTTCTGTACTTAGGAGGAAATTGTAACCAAGGATGTAAAATATCTGTAGACTGAAAACTATAAGATATTGAAAAAAAAAAAGCTGAATATGATACAAATAAATTTCAAAGTATCTTTTGTACAAAATTGAAAGCCATAAATCTTTAAAAATGTCCACTTTGGCCAAAACTATCTGTAGATTCAACATAAGCCATATCAAAATTCTGTCATTCTTCACAAAAATAGAGTAAATAAATCCTAAATACATATGGAACCACAAACGACCCCAGCAGCCCAAATCATGTGAGCAAAAATACCAAACCTGAAGGAACCACAGTATCCGACTTCACAATACACAGCAAAGCTATGGTAACCAAAACTTCACGCACTAGCATAAAAACAGACAAACTGATCAAGGAGAGGGATAAAGACAGCAGCAATAAACTCATATATCTTTAGTAAGCTGGTTTTTGACAAAGGAACCAGTGATACACAACAGAGAAAGGACAGTTTCTTCAACCAATAGGGTTGAGGAAGGTAGATATCTTCATGCAAAAAAATGAACATGAACTCTTTGTCGATCTATTCAAACACAAGAAAATAAGTAATTCAATTTTTAAATTCAATAGAAAGGGGACTCTACTGTGGTGCCATAGGTTAGGCAACCACCTGCAACACTGGCATATTATACTGGAGCGTAGTTCAAGTCTGGGCTTCTCCTGCTTCTGACCCAGACGCCTGTTAATGACCCTGGAAAAGCAGCAGCAGATGTTCAAGTACTTGAATCCATGCCACACACATGAGACCCAAATGGAGTTCCAGGTTCCTGACGTTAGCCTGGTCCAGCCCTAGCCATGACAGCCTTTTGGGAAGCAAAAGAGTAAATTGAAGAATACTTCCTGTCTTTGTCTTTCTCTCTCTCTGTCACTCTGCCTTCCAAATAAACAAAATAAATCTTAAAAAATAAGCAAATACCAACAAAGGACCTCAACAGATATCTCTTAAGAAGAAGATATACAAATGGCAAGCATATCACTAGTACATTACTAATACACTGATACATCATTAGTCAGAGAAATGTTAATGAAAACCGCAAAGCAATGTCACCTGATGCCTACTTAGGATCTCTATTATTGATAAGATGAAAGACAACAAGTGTCGGTAAGTGTAGAAAGAAGGGAAACTTTGTGCAGTGCTGTTGGTATTGTAAATTAGCATAAAAATTTTAGAAAACAGTATGGAGTTTCCTAAAAAATGCAAAAATGTAATTACCATCTGATCCAGCAATCCTACTTCTGAAAATATATATCCAAAGGAGTTAAAAATGAATGTCAGAAAGACATATGCACTCCCACGTTTATCACAGCATTATCCATAAAGCTGTGGAAACAATGTAGTTACCCATCAATCAATGAATGGATTTTTTTAAGATTTATTTATTTATTTGAAAGAATTACACAGAAAGAGAAGGAGAGACAGAGAGAGAGAGAGTCTTCCATCTGCTGGTTCACTCCCCAATTGACCACAACAGCCCGAGCTGTGCAGATGGGAAGCCAGAAGCCAGGAGCTTCTTTCAGGTCTCCCACGTGGGTACAGGGGCCCAAGCACTTGTGCCATCACTGCTTTCCCAGGCCATAGCAGAGAGCTGGATTGGAAGTGGAGCAGCCAGGTCTTGAACCAGTGCCCGTATGGGATGCCAGTGCTACAGCCAGCGGCTTTACCTACTATGCCACAGCACCAGACCCCAATGAATGGATTTTAAGTGAGGCACACCTTACTAGTTAAAGTGATCAGTTTAAGTTCATAACTGATCATAAAGATAGGATTAAGTGTCAAAGGGATCACATAAATAAGACCAGTGTATGCTAATAATAATTGATACAATTAAAAAGGACAGAACGATCCAACATGGGAAGTGGGATACACAACAGACTCATAGAATGGCAGATGTCCTAAACAGCACTCTGGCCTCAGAATCAGCACTTAAGGCATTCAGATCTGGCTAAAAAGCCCATGAGAGTGTCTCAGGCATCTAAAGCCAATAAACTGTGGCAAAAAAAATGACCTAAATGAAAGATCTCTGTGAGTGAGATCCCAGCGGAAAGAATGGGCCATCAAAGAAAGAGGTACCTTTCTCTGAAGGGAGGAGAGAACTTCCACTTTGATTATGGCCTTGTCTAAATAAGGTGGGAGTTTATGAACTCAAGAGGCTTCCATAGCCTTGGCAGCTCATGACAAGAGCCTCAGGTGATTACTGACACCATAAATAAGAGTGTCAATTGTTAAATCAACAACAGGAGTCACTGTGCACTTGCTCCCCATGTAGGACCTCTGTCCTTAATGTGCTGTACTATGAGAATAAACGGTAAAACTAATCTTCAAACAGTACTTTATACTTTGTGTGTCTGGTTGGGTGCAAACTGTTGAAATCTTTACTCAGTATAAAGTTGATCTTCTGTATAAAGATAATTAAAAATGAATCTTAATAAAAAATTTAAAAAAATAAAGTGAGGCACATATACACAGTGGAGTAATAGGGGTAATACCTGGCCTGAAAGTATGAAATCTTGTCATCTCTGCAAAGATGGAAGGACCTAGAGGACACTCTATTAAGTGAAATAAATCAGTAAAAGACCCCAAAAATTGTATTGGAATCCAAATTTGTTGAACTCATAGAAGTAGAGACCAGAATGATGATTAGTTACCAGAGGCCACAGCAGAGATAGGAAAGTGGACAAAGAAAGGAGAAACATCATGTAAATGGCACAACATTTTAAGGAATGAGTTACGATGATTTATGACACAATATGATAACTATAATTAATCATATGTTCCATAAGTAAAAATAGCTTTAAAAAGAGGAATTTAAGTGTTTTCACTCTGAGAACACCGAGCCTGAACTCCCTGGCCCGCTGAAAGTGGGCATAGGTAGATAATGTAAAGGCTAGTGGAATGTTGATTGCTCCAGAAAGCCCAGCACAAGGAGACATTCCAAACTGCTAACACAAAGCACTGTAGGGGCCTTTCTGCATGTCCCACCCACCCTACCAGGATGCATGTGGCACTCTGCTTCTCCCCAACCAACAGCTTAACAGGGGAGGCTGCCTGATGCTCAAACAGAATGAAACCCAGTTTCAAACCCCTGCTGTCTGTCCAGGCAAGCTCAATGCCTACTCTCTCTTCACCCCCCTATCCTAACCTCCCTCCCTAAAATAAAGTCTTCTTTATTTCACTAGCCACCTCTTCTCCTTATTTGAACCCTAAAATCCTAAAACCTAACACTCATCTCAAGGAAATAACAAATTATTTGAGACTATGAATATTACTAGCCTGATCTCATCAGTGCACAATGTGTACAAGTATGAAAACATTACATTCTACCCCATAAATACACAGATATAGTCAATTAAAATGGAATGAAACTTTAAAATATAATTATAATACATTAAGGGAAGTAGAAAATGGGACCTATAAACAGGGAGAAAGAATCCAAATGAAGATACTCAACAATGACAAAGACAATGGATTTAGTAGATAAGGATTTCAAAACTGTAACTATAAATGCATTGCAGGAGATGGGCATTTTCCCTAGCAGTTAAGATGCCCACATCCCACATGAGAGTGCCTAAGTTTGAGTTCCAGCTTTGTTTACAATTCCAGCTTCCTGCTAATGTGCACCCTGAGAGGTAGCAGGTGATGGCTCATGTTGGGTTGCAGCCACTCAGGTTGTGGAGTTGGATTGAGTTCCTAGCTCACACCTTTGTCCTGGCCCAGCCCTGGCTGTTATGGGCATTTGGGGAGTAAATCAGTGGATGGGAGCTCTTGCTCTAAATCCTTCTCTCTCTCTCTCTCTCTCTCTCTCTCTCTCTCTCTCTCTCTCCCCCTCTAGCTCTCAAATATAGGTTAGGACACATTTGGTGAGTGGAGCAGCTTCTGAATTACTAGCTGACTTACTTTGTTTCATATTGCTATAGCAAAAGCATCTGACACTGTTTAAGTTATGAAGAAAAGAAGTTGCATTAGTTAATTTTCTGTCACTGTAACAAAATAACTGAGGTTGCCAGAGGCATATTTAACTATGCATTTATTAAGCTATGTTGTGAATAAAAGTGATATAGGTTTTGTGGCTGAAAATCCAAGATTGGGAAGTGCTATCTGGTGAGGGCCCTTGGCTATATGACACACAGCAAATGGCACCAAGGCATAAGTGTGTACCTAAAGGAAAGATCACATGGTGAGACAGGAAGTCAGACTCAGGGGTCACTCTTAGGCTCATTCTTGGGGGAACTAACAAGGCTCCCCCAAAAACTATCTTAATCCCTTCTGATGATGGATCACCTGTACATTTAGTGACCTAATTACCTCCCTCTAGACCCTAACTCTGATAGGTTCCACCACCTCTCAATATTACCGCAGTAGGACCAAGTATTATCACATAAATCCTTGGGAGACAAGCTATATACAAACCATGGCAGAGATTTATTGAATGCACTGTTTTGGATGTTGAAAGTGCAAGATTAGACAGCCCCATTGGTTCAGCATCTGATGAAGCCTTTCCTTGGCTGGTGCCAAAGCTCAGTAGGCTAATCCTCTGCCTGTGGCACCAGCACACCAGGTTCTAGTCCTGGTCGGGGCACCAGATTCTGTCCCAGTTGCCTCTCTTCCAGGTCAGCTCTCTGCTGTGGCCCAGGAGTGCATTGGAGGATGGCCCAAGTGCTTGGGCCCTGCAGCCGCATGGGAGACCAAGAGAAGCACTTGGCTCCCGGCTTCGGATCAGCGTGGTGCGCTGGCCGCAGCGGCCATTGGAGGGTGAACCAATGGTAAAGGAAGACCTTTCTCTCTGTCTCTCTCTCTCTCTCATATTGTCCACTCTGCCTGTCAAAAAAGAAGAAAAAAAAATAAGGTTTTCCAGAGGCATCACAGTATGGCAGATGACATCACATAGCAGGAGCATGTGTAGACAGAAAGAAGTCACATGGATTGACAGGAAGCAACAGAACAGGGAGGGCCAGACTTACTGCTTTATAACAAACTACTGCCGTGAAACTAATTCAGTGCAGTGAGGACGACATTATTCCAGAGCAGAGTCCCCAAGACCTCGTTATCTTCCACTAGGCCCCTCTCTTAAAGATTCACCACCTTTTCATACCATTACATTAGGGAGCAGGCTTCCATCACATGAAAATTCGACAGATAAACCATAGACAAATCACAGCACTGAAATGTTGTTTCTTGACTTTCTTGGTTTCAAAGGAGTTAAATTTATAAATGTTCATTAAACTGTGTATTTTGGTCCTATGTCCTATCTGCATTTGTATTTTATATTTCAAATTAAATATATTTAATTAATACCACCTCCACTTGGGAAAGAAAATGTTAAAAGTTTCTGCTTGGGCCTGATTTATACTTCTGTTTTCTGAAACATGTACTGTTTTGACTTCATTTAGGACCCTATTGGTTATGCCTTCATTCTTCTTTGTGAAATTTTAAGATGATTTGCAGAAGTTCCATGGAATTCCCTTTGAACTTGCTCAAACTACTGTGTATATTGATGGTATTGCTAAGAAGATTTTGCATACCTACAAATACAGTCAGGAAATTATTTGATCTTGGTTCCATTTGTTCTCAGATAACTGCTACTAGATTTGTGTACCCAACAATTTTTCATGCTGAGAATCCAAGATGAAATTTATTTCTCAATACTAAAAGACACAAATGCCAGTAGTCTTCCATGTATTCTACTCCTTTTGGCATCTAAAAGTTTTTTTCTTTTAGTGATGATGTGAATAAAACTACACAAAATATTAAAAAGAAGCTAATTTTTTAAAACATCATATTATAGACCTATCACAGATTCAGTGCAATCTCAATTCAACAAATATTTCTGTGGAAATTGACAAACTAATTCTAAAAGTAAATATGTGGAGAGAAATAATCAATAACCAACATGTATTTGTAGAAGAACAAAGTAGGAAGAGTCCTTTAGGAATTATTAAGATTCACTATTAATCTAAATTGACAAAAAATGATTATATTGGCCTGAAAACAGATATATAGAAGAAAAGGATTGAAAGAGAGTCCAGAAATAGAATACATATAATTAAATTACAACAAAATTGATACTGTATATCAGTGATGCTGGATCAAGTACAACTTTCTATTGTTGTCATATGCTAATGAACAAAAACAAACTACTGAGCCTGAGACTGACTAAACTCAGAGAAACAATGCATGCTTGTGAATTCTACAAACTGGCCTTTGAAAAGCCAGCTGAGGTTGCAATGTAATCTGGGCCTCCCAGACCAGCGTGACTGGAGATTTCCATTTATTGGATCAGAATGTAAAGCGGAACTCGTAACTGGGGCACAGTATCCATGGCTCTTTGGCTTACTGAGATTCATTCTGATTAATGAATCACTGAAATTTGTTAACACAATACTTTATATCTTTCAAAGTCCATCCAAACCACATATTGTGGCTGCTTAGTTTTGTAGAACATCTTGTTTTTCCTTCCTCATGATAAAAACCAAACCATCAAGCAAGGTCCCCGAGAACAGCACTGACATCCGAGATATCCAGTCATCATGCCCGCAACTGTCTCCAACACCTGACCCAGCAGTACAACCTCCTTATCAGCCTCCTTAAACAACCCAGACTGTCCTCACTGAGCAGGTTGGTAATTCTTGAGATTGCTATTCTGCTACCCCCTGCTTATTGAAACATTCTAAACTATCTCTTGCCTTTACCCTCAAACCTTCTCCTTGTTATTTTGTTTGGGCACTGAAGACGGGGACTGAGTTTCAATTAACAAAATCAGTCAACTGTCACTTAGAAAAATAAAATTTGAGATGGGAAAAATGGTCAAATAGAGTAATCTGTGACTCATCCACTTGCAAAAGGAACCACAGCGGAGGATAAACAGCTATATTCTAGCTGGTGTGACTAAGAAAGCATGCCAGAAAGTAACAGGGAAATGGTAAGATCCCTGTGGGATGTAAAAAATGCCATATGTACCACAAAAAGGAAAATGAGACATCCTGCCTCCCCTCCACCGTGTAACCTCTGGTTGACTCATGCCAAGCAGGACTTCTCCTTACAGAGAAAAGGCACACTGAAAACTCCCAATAGTCCCCGGTGTTACTGCAGATGAATGCATAGGAGACTCCCACTGCCCTTATAGGCCATTGACACAGTGTGGAGGTTTGACTACCACAATTGTCACAGAGCACAAACACATACTGTTCACCCTTCACCCCCATAATCTAAGGTGATAGAGCTGGGCACCTCCTTTAAAAAAGAAGATTCATTTATTTATTTGAAAGTCAGAGTTACAGAGAGAGGGGAGAGGCAGAGAGAAAGAGAGAGAGAAAGAGAGAGAGAGAGGTCTTCCATCTGCTGGTTTACTCCCCATTTGACCACAAAGGCCAGAGCTGTGCTAATCCAAAGCCAGGAACCTGGAGCTTCTTCCGGGTCTCCCACATGGGTGCAGGGTCCCAAGGACTTGGGCTATCATTCTACTGCTTTCTCTGGCCATAGCAGAGAGCTGGATTGGAAGTGGAACAGCTGGGTCTCGAACCGGCAGTTATATGGGATGCCAGCACTGCAGGTGGCGGCTTAATCCCTACCCCACAGCGCCAGCCCCTGGGCACCTTCTTAGAACTGGGCTCACTGCTGGAGTGTGTCCCTGGCAGCAAGTGGACATGTCTACACCCATTCATGGGAATCCTCTCCCATCCTACCATACTTGCACAGGTGACTGTCCCACCACAAGCCTAAAGTCTTGGAGCCCAATCCCAGAAGAAAACCAAGACTTGGGTTTCCAAATACACATGGTGTTTGATTCCCCTGGGGAACAAATGAACTTGCACAAACAAGGAGCCAACAACCATCAACCTGGTATGCCTGTTGGCTCCTACTGCCAGTGTAATGGAAGACTTATTCCCCTGGTGAAGGCTCTACACATTCACCCAGCGTGGAGCATTCATGCACACCCAAAACCAGCCAAACAGCCAATCATAAGCACAGCTGCCTGGCTGACAGCAGTCATGCATAGTCATCCCTAACCAAGTAGCAAGACAGGTGGAAGTCTCATCCAGCCCCCAGGATCCTGTTGCATAACCTACCTGTCAGCAGTGCCCACATATATTCAAGCCAACCTGCCAGCATTCCCATTGCCTATCAGGCAATGACACTTTCTCTTGGTGCATCTGCTACATGGCTGTCTGGAAACTGCCTATGTACAAACACAGCATGACAGACCACAGCTCTGTTCACCAGGGAACCTACCAGTCACAAGCCCATGGTGACTACAAGCTCCTGAAATAATGGACCAGTAAATAAATTAAAGGAAAAATTGCATAAAATTTTTAAACAAATCAAAATGGAAACACAGCATACCACAAATCTAGAATATACAATAAGTTTAAGGGATCAGTATTGTGGGTTAGTAAGTTAAGCTATTGCATGTAACACTAGCATCCCATATGGGTGTCAGTTCGTGTCCCTGTTGCTCCTCTCCTAATACAGCTCCCTGATAATGGTCTAGGAAAAGCAGCAGAAGATGGCCCAAGTGCTAGTGGCATGAAGTTTTGGTTACCATAGCTTTGCTGTATTGTGAAGTCAGATACTGTGGTTCCTTCAGGCCCAAGTGCTTGGGCCCATGGCACTCACATGGGAGACCTAAAAGAACTTCCTGGCCCCTGGCTTCTACCTGGCCCAACCCTGACAGTTGAAGCCATCTGCTGGTTCACTCTCCCTGTCTCCTTCTCTCTGTATAAATCTGACTTTCAATCAAATAAATAAATCTTTTTTTTTAAAAAAAGAGGAAAATTTGAAGCAACAAATACCTACATCAGAAAAATAAAAAGATATCAGATAAACAACCCAATAATACAAAGAACTGAAAAAGTAAAAAGAAATAAAGCCTAAAATTAATAGAAGGAAAAAAATAATAAGGATCAGAGCAGAAATCAGTGGAATTAAGGCTAAAAAAATCCATGAAAGAAAGAAGTTTGGTTTTTTTACAAACATAAACAGAATTGAAAGCCCTTTAGAAAGACTAAGAAACAAAAAGAGAGAAAATCTAAAAACTAATTCTGGCCAAAAAATAGAGATGTATAATTGATAATACAGAAATGCAAGTAATTACTAAGGACTATTATATATAATTACATGTTAACAAGTTGGAAAACCCAGAAGAAATGGGTAAATTCTTAGACACATGTAACCCACTAATTTGAATGAAGAAGGAATATAATCAGATAACCAATGTGCAAAAAAAATTGAATCAAAAGAATCCACAGTGAATAATGTAGTACAGAATGACTTCAATGCTAAATTTAACTGAACTTTTTTTTTTCTTTATTAGACAGGCAGAGTTAAACAGTGAGAGAGAGAGAGACAGAGAGAAAGGTCTTCCTTCCGTTGGTTCACTGTCCATTCACTGCTACGGCCGGCACACTGCACCTATCCAAAGCCAGGAGCTGGGTGCTTTTTCCTAGTCTCCCATGCAGGTGTAGGACCCAAGTACTTGGGCCATCCTCCACTGCACTCCCGGGCCACAGCAGAGAGCTGGACTGGAAGAGGAGCAACCAGGACTAGAACCCGGAGCCTATATGGAATGCTGGCGCCACAGGCGGAGGATTAACCAAGTAAGCCACGGTGCTGGCCCCTTAACCAAACTTTTTAAATAATATTTCTAGTCAGAATGGCTTCATAACTTCATCTCACAGTGACATCCCATCACTTCGGCTGTGCTCGGGTGACAGAAGTGAATTGTTTGGTTCAGCCCACACTCAAGGCAAGGAATTGCACAAGGACATGAAGACCAGAGGCCAACTCAGTGGCTGCCTAACACACCGTTCAAATCCCAAATTAATGCCTGTGTTATACGATTTCACCTATTTGGAGCTCTCTTCTCCCCCATATATAATCTGAACAACTTCAATGCACTCTCCATGCCACAAAGTCCATGATTTGAAGAAAAACACCACACCCTCCAGGACTGAGGTAAGTGCTCCTTGAATGTGCTTCTGTGATACCCTAGGCTTCTCCTTTATATGTCTCATAATCACGTGACCATGTCTGGTTCCTGTACCTTCTGTTAGCTCTGAGGGGGCAGCAGCCTTGCCACTCTTTGCCAAAGCATAGGGCCAAAAACTACTAGGCTCTCAACACCTTCTTACTAATGTTATTAGTGCATTTTCTAGTATTATAGCTCACTGCATCTTTATTCTGATTAAAACTCATCAATGGCTTCTCTTCACAAACAGCAGGGAATCCAGACTCTTCTTAGAATGACATTCAAGGTTTTGCCCAGTTTGGCCCCACCCTCACCTACCATCACTACCTGATTCACATGGCTCCACCACCAACCTCATGAAACCACCTCTTCCCTGACCGCACTCTTCCTTTTGTGATCTCTCACCTCTGTCCACATGGTTTGTGCTTCCTCCCTGTTGTGTCGGAAATTTCTACACCTCCTTCAAGATTCATGTGTCCTCCAGTTAACTCAGGTGGTCTCCAGTTAATCTCTCTGTACCTTCTCCAACAGTACTTGCCCATAACTCTTTCTAAAACACACGCTGTGTTTTGTACCTAGTTGTTAACAAATCTTTCTCCCTCACTTGAGAGTAATAAGTGTTATTCACCTTTGTGGCTACCATGAAGTAGATATGCTGCAGATATTTGGAGAATAAATCAAATAATAAAGGGAGCCGTTGTGTCGCAGTGACTTAAGAGGCCACTTGGGACAAGTGCTGCCCATATCAGAGTGCTCGGTACAAGTTCCTCCTACTCTGCACTTCTGATCCAGCTTCCTATTAATGCAAGTGAGAGGCAATGTATAATGGTCCCAGAGATTGGGTTCCTGACACCCACATGGAAGACAGAGATGGAGTTCCTGGCTCCTGGCTCCTGGCTCCTGACTTTGGCCTGGCCTAGCCCCAGCTGTTGTGGTTTTTTGGAGAATGAACCAGAAGATGGACTATCTCTCCTAGCTCTGGCTCTAGCACTAGCTCTAGCTCTGTAACTCTGCCTTTCAATTATTAAATAATTTTTTTAAATAAAAGAATAATTGGCTATTCACACACATATATACTCACAAAGTCTGGAGATCCTTCTCTTCTCTCCCTCAGGAGGAAACAAGATCCTTCTTGGATCCTGAATCTTAAAACCAATTGCTATGGCAACTGACACAGCTTGAAGGATGGATGTTATGTCCCTGAGTACTGTATTTTAAAGAATTTGCTTTACTGATAAAGTTGTTATATTTCAAGTTGTTCAGAGCCTTTCCTAACATTAATCTCCACATGCCTATGCTTGTGATTTAGTAAAGTAAATTACTTGCACCATAAGTTATTTTGTATTTTTAATATAACCTTCTCAATCCCTGGAGCCATCCAGCATGCAGTACTACTATTGTGAAGAGCCTGGCAGGGACAATGGCAACCTGTTGTGATTTTTGAGGCACAGAAAATGCAATGTTTCTTATAGCTCCTTTGTAAGAATGTCAAGAATAACAGGCTAATCATGATGCAGCAGGTGCTATGCAACTGAATAAGTATGGATTTAAATGTTTTGTACTAAAAAAGCTATCTAGTGACCTGGCATTGTGGCACAACAGGTTATGCTGTCATTTGCAATGACATCATCCCATATGGGAGCTCCACTTCAAGCCTCAGCTTCTCCACTTCCATTCCAACTTCTTGCTAATGCACCTCGGAAGGCATAAGAGGAGGCCCAGATGCTTGGGCCCCTGCCAACCATGTAGAAGACCAAGATTGAATTCCTGGTTCCTGGATGTTAATGGCTATTTGGGGGAGTTAACCAGTGGATGGAAGATCTCTCTCTCTCTCTCTCTCTCTCTCTCAAATAAATAAACCTTTTTCAAACAAAAGCCATCTAATATTTCTCCATTTAGATGTTTGGATAATCACTCTGAATCATTTATCATATATGTATATTTCTCTTGAGCTTTGTTTTGCTTTGCTATCAACAGGGAGGGAGTTCCATGTTACATATTATTGAGTAGATATTATTAGATGCTAGATGTTATATTATTAGGTAAGATGTTATTGTCCCTATCTTATTATAAATTAAGTAGGAGAAATAAGGAGATTTGCCCAAGATCACATGGGATACTGAGCACATTCTGCAAGAGGTACTAGTTGCATCTCCAGGTTGTGGAATCAAACAGCCTAGATCGAATCTCAGTTGTATCATTATTTATTGTGTGGTCTTGAGCAATTTAATTTATTTAACCTGCCTGTGCCTCAATTTAAGTAGAGATAATGATACCCATCTCATGGACTATTGTGAAGACAAATGAGTTAACTGTGAAAATCATTAATTCTCTTATGCTATCAGCAGAAAAGAAGACCCCCTGCTATAATTTGTATAAAATTTGCCCCCAAACACAGGCAGGACTTTAAACTCCAAAGTCATAAGTTAGTAATACTAATTGGAAACCTAATCCAGTTATAGTGGTTAGGAGGTGGAACCTAAACACCACCTCCTAGGGATGAGAGGTCCCTAAGTCACTTGGGCATGCCCTTGGAAAGTAGTTCTTAGTAGGTTCTGAGTTTGGAGGCAGGCATTATGGCATAGCATGTTAGGCCACCACCTGCAACACTGGCATCCCATATGTCCACCAGTTCGTGTACCCTCTACTCCACTTCCAATCCAACTGCCTGCCATCGTGACTAGGAAAGCAGTAGATGATGGCCCAAGTGCTTGGGCCCCTCACACCCATAAAGGAGACTGAGATGAAGCTCCTGGCTTTGGCCACCAAGATGTTGCAACCATCTGGGGAATGAACCAAAGGACGGAAAATATCCCTCTCTCTGTCTTTCCGTCTCTCTCTGTGTAACTCTACCTTTCAAGTAAATAAATAAAATATATAAAAAATAATAATATTTCTATAATATTTCTATTTTTATTGTTTTGAGGTACCTGCTTACCATTTACCACAATGGTTATACTAATTTACACTCCTGCCACATTGCACAGTGTTCCCCTTTCTCTACATACTTGCCAACACTTGTTACTATCTTTGGTCATTTTGGTAACAGCCAATATTACTAAAGTGAGGAAATATCTTATTGTGGTTATTATTTGCATTTTGAGGTCTTTTGTGTTTCCAAATGAATTTCAACATCATTTTTCTCTAGATCTGAGAAGAATGTCTTTGGTATTTTGATTGGTATCTCATTGAATCTGTAAAATGCTTTTGGAAGAATGGATATTTTTATATTGATTCTTCCAATCCATGAACATGTTAGATTTTTCCATTTATTGTATCTTCTTCTATTTCTTTCTTCAATGTTTTATAATTTTCACAATAGAGATCTTTGACATCTTTGGTTAAATTTATTCTAAGGAACTTGACGTTTTTTGTAACTATTAGGAATGGGATTAATCTTAGAAGTTCATTCTCAGCCAGCGACGCAGCTCACTAGGCTAATCCTCCGCCTTGCGGTGCCGGCACACTGGGTTCTAGTCCCGGTCGGGGCACCAGATTCTGTCCCGGTTGCCCCTCTTCCAGGCCAGCTCTCTGCTGTGGCCAGGGAGTGCAGTGGAGGATGGCCCAAGTGCTTGGGCCCTGCACCCCATGGGAGACCAGGAGAAGCACCTGGCTCCTGCCATCAGATCAGCGCAGTGCGCTGGCCATGGTGGCCATTGGAGGGTGAACCAATGGCAAAAAGGAAGACCTTTCTCTCTGTCTCTCTCTCACTGTCCACTCTGCCTGTTTAAAAAAAATCAAACAAACAAACAAACAAACAAAAAAGTTCATTCTCAGCCTTGGTATTGTCTATGCATACAAAGGCTTTTGTTTTTTTGTGTCTTGATTTTAATCCTACTACTTTGCCAAACTCTTCTATGAGTTCCAATAGTCTTTTGTTGGAGCCTTTAGGAACCCTATACATAGGATCAACATCTACAAATCATCTACAAATAATCATCTACAAATAAGGATAGTTTGACTTACTCTGTCCCAATTTGTATCCCTTTGATTTCTTTTTCTTGTCTAATGGCTCTGGCTAATACTTCCAGGACTATATTGAATAGCAATGGTGAGAGTGGGCATCCTTGTCTGGTTCCAGATATCAGTGGGAATGCTGCCAATATTTCCCCATTCAATAGGACACTGGCTGTAGGTTTGTCATAAATTGCCTAGATTGTGTTGAGGAATGTTCCTTCTATGCCCAATTTGCTTCAGCTTTTCGTCGGGAAAAGGTGTTGTGTTTTTTCAAATGCTTTCTCTAAATCTATTGAGATAATCATATGGCTTCTTTTCTTCAGTTTCTTAATGTGATGTATCACTTGATTGATTTATGAATGTTGAACCATCCCTGAATATCAGAGATAAGCCCCACTTGGTCTAGGGTAGATGATTTTTCTGACGTGTTGTTGGATTCAAGTAGCTAGAATGTTTTTGAGTATTTTTGCGTTCATCAGGGAAATTGGTCTGCAGTTCTTTTCCTGTGTTGCGTCTTTTTCAGTGTTAGGAATTAAGGTGATACTGTCTTCATAGAAAGAATTTGAGAAGATTACCTCCCTTTCAATTGTTTTGAATAACTCGAGAAGAATTGGATTTAGTTCTTTGTATGTCTGGTAGAACTCAGCAGTGAAGCCATCTGGTCCTGGGCTTTTCTTTGTCGGGAGGGTCTTTATTACTGATTCAATTTCTGTTGGTAATAGGTCTGTTTAGGTTTTCTGTGTCCTCATGACTCAATTTAGGTAGGTTGTATGTATACAGGAATCTATCTATTTCTTCTAGTTTTCCCAATTTGTTGGCATACAGCTCTTTGTAGTAATCGCTGGTTATTCTTTTTATTTATGTGGTGTCTGTTGTTACATTTCCTTTTTTCATCTCTAACTTTATTGATTTGGGTCTTCTCACTCCTTTTTCTGGTTAGTTGGGCCAATGGTGTATCAATTTTGTTTGTTTAAAAAAATAGCTTTGTTTTGCTGATCTTTTGTATTATTCTTTTGGTTTCCATTTTGTAGATTTCTTCTCTGATATTAATTATTTCCTACTAGTTTTGGGTTTGGGTTGCTGTTGTTTTTCTAGATCCTTGAGATGCATTAATAGCTCATTTGTTTGGTACCTTTCCAATTTCTTGATGTAGGTTCCAGTTGCTATAAACTTTCCTCTTAACACTGCTTTTGCTATATTCCAGAAGTTTCGATGTTTTACTGTCATCTTCATTTGTTTCCAGAAAGTTTTTGATTTCTCTTTTTACTTCTTCTATGACCCACTGTTTATTCAGTAGCATGTTTCTCATATGTTTGCATGTGTTCTAGAGATTCCTGAGTTGCTGATTTCCAGCTTCATTCCATTGTAGTCTAGAAGATGCATGATATGATTTCAATTTTTTTGAATTTCCAGAGACTTGTTTCATGGCATAGTATGTGGTCATTCATAGAACTGTGGGGAAATTAGTTACACAAGGCAATTCAAAGATGGCGCCGAGAGGAAGTAAGGTGGGTGGAACTCAAAGCTGTTTACCACCAAAGCTAATTGGCTGCGCAACATCAAAGGAAGTGACAACAACTGATAGTAAGTGTATAGACATGGCTAGTCCTGTAAGAAATCATCCCCTAAAGTGACCCTTTAAGGGATTGGTTAGTCCTTATGCCCTGCCCCAATGACTCTGCAGTTTTGTGCTATAAAAGGCTTTGTTATGCACACAATAAATGAGTCCCTGCATGACTTGGCTCCCCACTGCTTCTGATTGTCTTCAGGTCAGAAGGCTGGGGAACGGGTGAGCGGCGCACTTACCTTTCCTTGGGCCCAGTCCATCCTCGTATGGGTGGACGAAGACCCTGCACATGCACTGCAGAAAAGAATGTATATTCTACTACAGTAGAATGTGAAGTGCTGGAGATATGTTAGGTCCGTTTGGTCTATAGTATTGAGTAACTTAGTTTGTTTCCTTGCTGATTTTCTGTCTGGTTGATCTGTGCATTGCTGAATGTGGTGTATTGAAGTCTCCCATTACTATTATATTTTAATCTATGTCTCTCTTTAGATCCCTTAACATTTCTTTTAAATGGTCAGGTGCCCTGTAATTAGGTGCATATACATTTATAATAGTTGTATTTTCCTATTGAATTGATCCCTTAATCATTACATAGTGTCCTTCTTTGTCTCTTTTAACAGTTTTTGAAATAAAATCTATTTTGTCTGATATTAAGAATTCTACACCAGCACTTTTTTTTTGGTTTCTGTTGGCATGGAATATCTTTTATATCCTTTCAGTTTCATTCTACGTGCATTTTTGTTGGTGAAATGTGTTTCTTGTAGAAAACAAATGGATGGGTTTTGTTTTTTAACCCATTCAGCTGGTCTGTCTTTTCACTGGAGAATTGAAGCCGTTTCCATTCAAACTGACTATTGACAAGTAATGACTTTGCCCTTCCATTTTTTAAAAAATATTCCTATTTTTTACTTTGAATTTCCTTTGTGCTTTTACTAGGAGATTTTCTTCCTTTACTTCTTTCATAGTGATGACCATGTTTCTGTGTTTCTGTGTGAAGCACATCCTTAAGCATCTTTTGCAGGGCTGGATGGGTGGTGACAAATTCTTTCAATTTCTGTTTCCTATGAAAGGTCTTTATTTCACCTTCATTCATAAATGAGAACTTTGCAGGGTACAGTATTCTGGGTTGACATTTTTTTTCTCTTACAACCTGGAATATATCTTGTCATTCTCTCCTAACCTGTAGGGTTTTTGATAAGAAATCCTCTGTGAGTCTAACTGGAGATCCTCTGAAAGTAATCTGGCATTTCTTTCATGCACATTTTAGAATCTTTTCTTTATGTTTTACTGTGGTGAATTTGATTACAGTGTGTCATGGTGAAGATCATTTCTGGTCATGTCTATTAGGAGTTCTATGTGCTTCCTGTTTTTGGATGTATCTTTCTTTCTCCAAATTAGGGTCATTTTCTGTTACTATTTCACTAAAACAGCCTTTTAATCCTTTCTCTCTTTCCATGCCTCAGGAACTCCCAGAACCCATATGTTGGGTCATTTGATAGTATCCTGTAGATTACCAACAGTGTTTTTTAGTTTTCTAATTTCCTCATCTTGTTTTTAGTTTAATTGTATAATTTCCTTTGCTTTATCTTCTAAGTCAGATATTCTTTCTTCTACTTCACTGATTCTGTTGTTAAGGCCTCCACTGCATTTTTTATTTGCTCTATTGAATTCTCCATTTCATTTTGATTCCTCTTTAAGATCTCAATTTCATGTTATGTATTATTTCAGTAGTTTGCGCATTTACTTCTGATTACTTCTATGTAATCTAATGGTCAATTTTTTGAATTTCATTTCTTCAATCTTTTCTTCTTCACAATCTAGTATTAAAGGGTTGTGTTCTTTTGGGGGCATCATGTTGTCTTCCTTATTATTGTTTCTTGAATTGGTGCATTTGTTATTCAGCATTTGTGGAGCTGCTCATTGATTTCTTCTTTGTCTTTTCTTCTTTGACTTTTATCTTTGGACTATTCCTCTGTAGATTCATGGAGTGTCTGCTTTCAATGAATATCTAGATGAGTATGGTGGGTGTAGCGAGAGAGCTCTGTTCACTTCTCCAGGGTGAAGGGCATGTCTAAGGTGACACACCCAAATTTGGCATAGAAAGTCTCCTCTATTTTTTATCAGAGGGGAGGTTTATTCTACTCATCTGAGCTCCTCTCCTCAAAGAAGACCAGTGCCTGGCCGGCGCCGCGGCTCACTAGGCTAATCCTCCGCCTTGCGGCGCTGGCACACCGGGTTCTAGTCCCGGTCGGGGCACCCGATTCCATCCCGGTTGCCCCTCTTCCAGGCCAGCTCTCTGCTGTGGCCAGGGAGTGCAGTGGAGGATGGCCCAAGTCCTTGGGCCTTGCACTCCATGGGAGACCAGGATAAGTACCTGGCTCCTGCCATCGGATCAGCGCGGTACGCCGGCCACAGTGCGCCAGCTGCGGCGGCCATTGGAGGGTGAACCAACAGCAAAGGAAGACCTTTCTCTCTGTCTCTCTCACTGTCCACCCTGCCTGTCAAAAAAAAAAAAAAAAAAAAAAAAAAAAAAAGAAGAAGAAGAAGAAGAAGACCAGTGCCGGAGTGCTAATCCCAGCAGGTATAATATTTGTCTGCTCTGCCACAAAGACCACCCAGAGGATTGTGCAGTCCTCAGTGTAAGCTCAGATTCCCCAGCAATGTTCCTTACCAAGTAACCAAGGAGCCCTGAGCAGGTGGAGTCTTCCACAGTGACTGGCCAAAATCCCACCCACACTGTGAGCCCTCCCACACAGCCTCAGTTTTTTCACAGTCCCGGTACACAAGCTTCCCACAGTCACAAGCACCCAGCCCCCTGTTAGTTCTCCCCACGAGAGTCAGGAGTCTCTACTCAGCTGGTTGCTGGGCAAGGACAAGAGCTGGTACAGCTGTTTACATATGTCCAAAATGGCTCCTGCTCGATCAGCTGGTTACAGAATTCCTTTGCAAGGCGATTGGGGAGAAACATTCCCCTACTTTTTTTCTCCTCTAGTTTGGCAGATACACTATCCCCCAATGTGCTCCAAGCTAGGTTCCCTCTAGGCTCTTCCTGCAGCTTTATCACCAGTGGCTTGGTCGGCTGCAGCCTGGTCTCACCTCACCCTCCAACCCTGGTGTGGAAGCTCTTGGTTGATGGGGTCTTTATAGACATAGGTTCACTGTGTCCCTCTAATTTGCATAGAGTTTCCTCTGCCATTTTCTCCTAACTCTTTCCTGAGACTGCACTCTCCTCACTTTTAAATTATCTTCTCCTCAACTAAAGCAGTAAGTTCCCTCCCTATTCTGCATCTTGGAAAGGAACTACCTATTTCTGTTTAAAAGGATTTATTTATTTATTGACAGCATGATAGAAAGAGATGGAGAAACACGGAATGTCAAAGAGGTCTTCCATCTGCATTTCACTCCCTAAGAGATCACTGCAGCCAGTTCTGGGCCAGACTGAAAGTCAAAACATGAGGACTCCATCTGGGTCTCCCACATGGGTAGCAAGGGCCCAGGCAGTAGGGCCATCATCTGCTGCCTTTCCAGGCATACTATCAGGGAGCTGGAAGCAAAGCAGTCAGGTTTCGAACAAGTACTCGAATATGGGATATTTGATAGCAGGAAGTAGTTTAACCTGCTGCACCAAAATGCAGGAGAATATGGCCTTGCACACACGTGGGAGACCTGGATGAAGCTCCTGTATCCTAGCTTCAGACTTACCTAACTCTAGCCATTGTAGTCATTTGAGGAGTGAACCAGCAGATGAAAGATATTTCTCTCTCTTTCTCTCTCTCTCCCAATTCTGCCTTTCATATAAATAAATAAATCTTTTTAAGAAAAGAATATCAAATATGAGTAAGGATGTAGAATAAATGGAAGGTACACTAGTATAACTACAATGAAAAACTGTTTTCCAGTATTTATTAAACCTTATAAAGCATCAACTGTGACCCAGAAATTCTATTTTTATGTTCACGAAAAGGTACAAAAATGTTCAAAACAACATTATTCAAAATAGCTAAAATCTAGGCAATTCAAACATTCATCCACAGTACAATGGATAATAGGTGGTATGTTCACACGGGTGGAATATTACATGCTGGCAAAAAAGAATGAACTACTGCTATGAATGTTTGCCACAACATGGATAACTCTCACAGAAGTAATGCTACATGAAAGAAGTCAGACACAAAATAGTATTTACCATATAATTCCTGTAATATGAAGTGCAAAAAAATGGAAAATAATCTAAGGTGATAGAGTTCAGAATATTGGTTATCATTAAAAAGGTGTTGACTGGGAAGAGGAGCCACAGGAGAGATTTCCAGATTATGTTGAATTCCTTCCAGGAAACAAGAAAGGAAAGAACGTCAGTATCATGATGTATTAGGCTTGTCAGCATTATGGGAAACTGGGATCTGAGCTCACTAGGAGGTTGCTTCTGCCTGCAACACTCACATCCCATAATGGAGTGTTCGTTTGCATTCCTGCCACTCTAACCTCCAGTCCAGCTCCCTGCTAATGTATCTGAGAAAACAGTAGAAGATGGTCCAGGCCGGCGTCGCGGCTCACTAGGCTAATCCTCCACCTAGCGGCGCCGGCACACCGGGTTCTAGTCCCGGTCGGGGCACCGGATTCTGTCCCAGTTGCCCCTCTTCCAGGCCAGCTCTCTGCTGTGGCCAGGAAGTGCAGTGGAGGATGGCCCAAGTGCTTGGGTCCTGCACCCCATGGGAGACCAGGAGAAGCACCTGGCTCCTGCCTTCGGATCAGTGTGGTGCGCCAGCCGCAGTGCGCCAGCCGTGGCGGCCATTGGAGGGTGAACCAACAGCAAAAGGAAGACCTTTCTCTCTGTCTCTCTCTCTCACTGTCCACTCTGCCTGTCAACAAAAAAAAAAAAAAAAAAAAAGATGGTCCAAGCACTTGTGTGCCTCTCACCCACATGGAAGATCAAGATGGAGTTCCAGGCTCCTGTGGCCACTTGGAAAGTGAACCATGGGTTGGAAGATTTTCTCCCTCTCTTCTTTCAAATAATAAAAATCAACCTTTAAAAAAATAAAAATAAAGAATCTCAATCCCTAATGGCTAAGGAGTTCCCCTATGGTGTAATAATTCCCCCCTACTTGCAGTTTTGAACACTTATAAATGCTAGGTAGCTTTTCGCAAGGGTTCCATCACATCATGAGAAAAGCTATGGGGCAAAAAAGCAAGATATATGATCAGCAGATAAGTGGTATCTGCATCAGTTGTCTAAGCATTGACTAGGGGGAAATGTGATTGAGAGCTGAGGCAGTGTATAGTAGCTGTCTTCTACTGTCATACTTTTTGGACAAACAAACAAAAAACATTCAAAATCACGAATCAGTAATTTTGTGTGAATACCTCAATGTTCCACAACCTATTCAGTAATGGCTTAATTTTTAGTGCCACCTGGTGGTGAAATATAGATATTGCCCAGGCTCTTTGTTGAAAGAGAAAATCCTGAAAATAATTCTGTTGCTCAGTCAGCCTCACTCTAATCTGTATTGAAATTCTGGTACCTAATGTAGAAAATCACTTGCAGTAACAGCTTTTCATCTGTTATGATCCTTAACCCACCACGTGAAGTAGAGCAACAAACAATTTTCTTCTTGTAGATAAACTGTATTGATGTGGCGGGTTTGTAGACTAGACTTTGTGGCCAGTGAAAGATTTCATCTGCTTCTAAGCACCAGAGAACCTATATTATTGTCCATAGTTACAGTCAGCCCTGAGTGGGATCTCAATACTGCATCTGTAATCTAAACCTATCCTCTGACCTTCTGAGATCACTCTTTATTTAAATCTATTAATTAAAATATATGAAAAAGTACAACAACTGAATTCCATTACTCTAAACCATAATTTAATAATTTCTATATTTTCAAGTTTATATACATTGTAGTAAAATCATATTCATTGGAATTAATTATTTCTGATATAAAATTATACAGTATAAAAAAACTAATTGGTGAATCAAATGTTGAATTTTACCAATAAGGACTGAATTTGTGAGTTTTCTTTTGAAAACATTATTTATATGAAATATCATTTTCACAGAGTGAGTTGTACACATATATTTTTCTACCCACATTTTATCCACTATAAAATATATGTCATGTCGGGTTTTGATGTTCATATTTATATAAAATGTTATATAAAGAAAAACTATTTTGTTAAGTCATTGATGCAACTCTAATCAGATATTCTGTTTATTTTTGGACTTAGTAGCTTTATTATATTGCTAATTTTATTCTAACACAAACATTGCCAACTGCATTCTAACTCTGCAGACTCTGGGGTGCAGGAAGAACATAGACCAAGATTAAATCTTCTCTGTTAAATAGGCCATCATGACATCTACAAATAAGTGCAGTTGGGCTTCTTACGCTCCTGCCTTTGTGGTTGATGTCTTCTCTCCTCTGCCTTGTTACTTGTTGGGATGTCCCATAGAACACCAAGTGGAAATAGTGAGCATGGGAGCATGTGTTGAGCCCAGCAATGAGAACACCTGCAATCACATTGTAGTGACTGAGTTCCCGTCTTGGCTATGACTCCTGAGCCAGCTGCCTGGCTATACAGCCCCTGGGAAGCAGCAATGAGGATTCAAGTCATTGTGTTCCTGCTACCGTGTGAGAGATCAGGAATGCATTCTTAATTGCTGTCTCCAGTGCACAGCCTACCCTCAGCTATTTCAGGCATTTTGGAAGTGAATCGGCAGAGAGAAGCTCTCTATTTGTCTATTTCACTCTGTCTCTTCCTCTCAACTAAGTTTCTAATGATGGACATAGAGATTTCTGACCTGTTTCCAATCTTAGGACAAAACAAAATACCATTACCATTTAGTATAAAGTCATCTATAACTTCTGGTTCTTAATTACTTTTATAAATTAAAGAAGTATATTCTATGGCCAGTGCCGCAGCTCAATAAGCTAATCCTCTACCTGCGGCACTGGAACCCCGGGTTCTAGTCCCGGTCGGGGCACCAGATTCTGTCCCGGTTGCTCCTCTTCCAGGCCAGCTCTCTGCTATGGCCCGGGAGTGCAGTGGAGGATGGCCCAAGTGCTTGGGCCCTGCAGCCGCATGGGAGACCAGGAGAAGCACCTGGCTCCTGGCTTCGGATCAGCACAGTACGCCAGCCACAGCGCGCCGGCCAAGGCGGCCATTGAGGGGTGAACCAATGGTAAAGGAAGACCTTTCTCTCTGTCTCTCTCTCTCACTGTCCACTCTGCCTGTCAAAAAAAAAAAGCATATTCTATTAAATTCCTAATTTATTATAATTTTTAGTCATGAACAAGTGTTGAATGCTTCTAAACTTTTATGTGTATCTGTTGAGATGAACTTATGAAGGAATTTCAAAAAGTTCATAGAAATTAGCATTAAAAGATAAGTTTACTTTGGGGCAAAAACAGTTTTGAAATCCATTCATAGCTTATTCATAATATTTTCCATTAAACTTTTGAAGACCCCCTGGTATTCTCTCTTATTCTGTTCATATGAGTAATTGCATTTTTTATTTTTAAATGTTAAAAGCTAATATTTTTCTGGGATAAATCCCACATGGTCATGATAGTAAAACAATTTTATATGTGACCAGATTTTATTACATTTTGTTAAGGATTTTTGTAGGGGCCGGCACTGTGGCACATCTGTTTAAAGCCCTGGCCTGAAGTGCTGGCATCCCATATGGGCGCCAGTTCTAGTCCTGGCTGTTCCTCTTCCGATCCAGCTTTCTGCTATGGCCTGGGAAAGCATGGAAGATGGCCCAAGTGCTTGGGCCCCTGCACCCACGTGGGAGACCTGGAAGAAGCTCCTGGCTCTTGGCTCCTGGCTCCTGGCTCCTGGCTTCAGATCAGCCCAGTTCCGGCCATTGCAGCCATTTGGGGACATTTAGGGAGTGAACCAGCAGAGATCTCTCTTTCTGTGTCTCTACCTATCTCTATAGGTCTGTCTTTCAAATAAATAAAATAAATTTAAAAAAAAAAAAGGATTTTTGTGACCAGGCAATTTTTCAGCCTAGTGGTTAAAGTGCTGGTTCAGATGCCTGCATCTCACAACAGCATGCCTGCCTCCAGTTGCTCAACTAATCTCCTGCTAACGCAGAGCCTGGGAAGCAACGGTGACAGCTCCAGTAGTTGGGTCACTGCGGCCCACATGGGAGACGTGGAATGAGTTCCTGACTTCCAATTCAGGCCAAAGGCCAGCAATGGTTGTTGCAGACACTTCTGTACTGATCAGATACACAGGAATGCTCTCCATGCCCTGTTTTTCTTGCTCACTCTCTCTGTATCTCTGCCTCTCAGTTGTGTGTGTGTGTGTGTGTGTGTATGAGTATTATCTGTCTGTAACTTTTTTCCTCTTAATTCCTTGTAAACTTTTGGTGTTAGGGACATGCCAGCCCCATAAATTGAGAACTGTTACCCTCCCCTTTTTCTAAAAGATTTATGTAACATCGATATTTTTTCCCTTTTAAATTTTATAGATTTCACCAAAGTTTCCCTGTAATACTAGGGTATATGGTGAAATCCCTTCTTCTATTACTGATACTTGGGTTTTTAAATCTTTTTTTCTTGATCATTCTTTTTGGAGTTTATCGGTTTATATTTATCTTTTCAAAAACAAACATTTGACTTTATTGAATATCAGTATTACTTGTGTTCAGTTTTACTGATTTCTTTTTTACCTTTATTTCCATCTATTTATGTCAGGTTTACTTTGACTTTTTGTTCTTAGATTGTAAGGTAGAACTTATATCAGGCTTTAAACCTGTATTCATGCTGTAACCATGTGAAGCTCTGAGGGACTTCGTCATACCACTTTTGGAGTATCACTCATGTACTGACATGTTGTTTTTTCATTATCATTTAGTTCAAAATATTTTCTAATTTCTCTTATAGTCCTTTTATTAATCATGAATTAATTGGAATTAATTGTTTAATTTTCAAATATTTGAGTATGTTCTACATCACTATTGTTACTAATTCCAAATTCAACTCTGCTGTGCTCAGGGAACACCCTCAATGATGGCAATCCTTCCATATTTATTAAAACTTCTCCAACAGCTCCAGATATTTCTCACCATCAAAATGTCCTATATGTGGTGGGAAAAAAATGTGCATTCTGAAATTTTAGGTATAATTTTTAATAGATGTATATTACATCATGTTAGTTGATAATATTGTTCAAACCTTCTAAATCCTTAATGATTTTTGTTTAGTCTATCAGTTGCTCAGAGAAGATGTGTGGAAAATCTCCAAACATGATTGTAGTTTGCTTATCTCTGTCTCTATGTCAATTTTTCCAATATGAATTTTGCAATTTTATTAATAGGTGCATTGACATCTAAGATTCATATGTCTTCTTTTTGAACTTTGTTATAAAACAATGCACTTATTTAATATTCCCAATTCCTTTATGTCCTAGTATATCTGAGTTTACATCTTGTATTATTTCTCTGCATCCTGAAAAGTTTCCTTTAGCATTTCTTAGTAGATAACCAGACCTACTAAGGGTGGCAAATCACCTAAGCTTACATTTATTTTTTAAAAAGTCTTTATCTCACCTCTATTTTTATTTTTTTTATTTATTTGACAGTCAGAGTTCCAGAGAGAGGAGAGGCAGACCAAAATCATCCATCCACGGGTTCAATCCCCAGATGGCTGAAATGGCCAAAGCCAGGAGTCAGGAGATTCATCCCAGTCCTACACACAAGTAGCAGAGGCCTGAATGCTTGGGCCATCTTCCCCCTGCTTTCCAAGGCCATTAGCAGGGAGCTGGATGAGAAGTGGAGCAGCCAAAGCTTGAACCAATGCCCATATGAAATGCCAGTGTCATAGGTGGCGGCTCTACCTGGTGCACCACAACATGGACCCATCATCTCTATTTTTTTTCCTCATCTCTATTTTTAAAGAATAAAAGAGTTAAAGAGTTGTTCTATGTTTTTTTTCTCAGCACTTTAATAATTTTATTCATTTATTGCTTCTGGCATACATTTCCGAAGAGAAGTCCACTGACTTTGTACTCCTGGTCCTTCAAATTCATGATGTCTTTTTTCATGGTTGCTTTTAAGGTTTATTTTTATCTTTAGCTTTAGACACTTCTAAAATGATATTTATTTATTTATTTATTTACAATGCTGAGCAACAGAAAAATAGGTATACACAGAAAGAGAAAGAGATTTTCTGTCTGCTGTATCACACCCTAAATGTCCACAGTGACCAGAGTTGGGCCAGGACAAAGCAGGGATCCTGTATCTTCATTTGGGGCAGAGACCCAAGGACTTGGGCCATTTTCTGCTGCTTACCCAGGTGCATTAGCAAGGAATTGGGTAGGAAACGGAGCATTCAGGACTCAACTGAATGGACAGTCTGATATGGGACACGAGCATCATCACAAGCAGGGCTTGACCCATTGCTCCACAGTCCTAGCCCAACCATGGCCCGCCACAGGATTATTACCTCGCCATTTATTCTACATGAGGATTACCAGGAAGTGCCTAGTCTAAGTCCTAGCTACTCTGCAGTTCCTATCTAGCTTCCTGCTAATGTGTCTGGAAATGCAGCAGATGGTGAGCCAAGTTTTGGGGTACCTGCCACCCAGAGGGAGTTGGTTCTTGGCTTCAGCCTTGCCAAGCTCTGCATGTTACAGGCATTTGGGAAATGAACCAGAGAATGAAAAACCGATCTCTCTCTCTCTCTCTCTCTCTCTCTCTCTCTCTCTCTCCTTCCTTCCCTCCCTCCCTCCCCCTCTCTTTCGCTCTTCCCTCTCTCTCTCCCTTTTTTCTCTCTCTCTCCCTCTTTCTCTCTCCTCTTTCCTACTACTTTCAGATAAATAAATAAATATATCTTTTAAAAAAAGAAAAAATTGTACCACATATTGCTAGCTCATAAACAATCAAAATTCAAGATTCAAAGTAAAATTTATTCTGACTATGTATCACTTTCTCTGCATGGTAATGACAAAAGGTAATAAGTCAAACTCTCACAACTCCAGGACCCTCGGTACAGTATGTGCGATCCCTTTCCTGTGTGTGGCTAATAAAGTACAGAGATAATCATTCAGATTTCAGCAGATATCACACTAATCTAGAACATGGCAGCAATGTTTCAATGAACACATCACTGGCTAAGATTTTCTACCAGTACCACAGTTGTTCCTGCCCAAGTCTAATTTTTTTTTATTCTGTATGTTTCGTCCTGGATCCTTGGGTGGAATGGAATAGTTTCAAGTTTGGAATCAGTAGTAGCACAACTATTTGTTTCTAGGTACCACAATATATAACCCTAAAAAGTGCTTTCTGCTTTTTAGCCACACCATCACTGCTTTTTATCAGCAAATCGGCAGTGGGAAGTCAGGTAGAATTATTAGGACAAGCCCATTATTGCTGCACTTGAGAGTCTTCTAGACTCCAATATCCTTGCTCTGACAACAACACTGCCAATAGCTCATATGTCTGTCTTCTTTCTTCTCCGCCTTTGCCTCCAAAAACTGCCTCCATTGGCAGATGTTCACCTGCAAGTCTCCACTTTCCAGAAATCAGCCTATCTGAGATTTGTTCTGGGTCCACTGCTCTTCAACAGCTTCATAGATAAGTATGAGTATTATACAATCTGAATTGTTTAGTGTTACAATGGAAACAAATATCTCCCACTTCTTTTCACAACCAGCCATAAAATTGTATTTAAATTGTCACAAAATTTCAATGAAAATCATAGTTTATTTTATCTGTAGCTGATCTGATCTTACTCCATAATTATCTCCTGCTGAGTGAAAGAACTGAAAAAGGAGTTATGTTTAAAACTCTATGGGATGTTGACTTTCATTTTTTTTTTCCAGAGCCCAGGAGCTCATACTGCACAAAGAGAACACAGACAGGATATATTTTCTAGGGTTTTATTTGACTCACAAATGGTCAAAAATCTCAAGCCCCTGTTCTTCAAAAGCAAACAAACAAAAAACTGAGGAGGCAATGAAAAATAAACAGATAGGAGCTGGGCCTGGAGCTACTATAGGGGATGAGCTAAGGCACAGGGATTTGGGATTCAGGGCCATATGGTTGAAGCTAAAAAAATAGACAGCTGAGGCCAGACCACTCACAAATGGGGCAACAGGCAAACAAGAGTCTCAGAGGACCAGCTGACAGATGCAGAAACAGAATGGGCATGACTGCCCTGAGACTATCCCCATAGGAATTTTGACACAGGCATATTAATCCTTGAAACAAGGGAATGAAAGCTAAATGTTGAACCATCATGTTGAGCCTCAACTTCTAAAGTACCAAGAAGGAAAAATCAGATACGCTGGAGAAAGCATTCTTTCAAAGTAGGCCTACTAAATTCACATATATTAGAAACCATTATGATCTCCATTTCTAAAATTTATAAGGAATCTCAAGGGACCTTCAGTAACCAAAATAATCTTCAGAAATAAAAACAAGGCTGGAATACTCAAACTCTGTGATTTCAAAACATATTTCAAAGCTGGAAACAGAATGATACTGCCATAAAGATAGACTTTCAGACCAATGGAGCAGAATAAAGAGCTCAAAAGAAAACCCTCACATATATCATCAAATGCTCTTTGACAATGCTACAGAAAAGGGGAAAGGATAGTCACTTCAACAAGAGATGTTAAGAAAACCGGATAGCTATGTGCAAAAGGGAGAAGATGGACCTTTACCTAATGCCATATGCAAACATTAACTCATAAAAGGCTAAATATCTAAATGTAAGTCTTCAGCTATGAAACTGCTAGATGACGACAGAAGGATAAAGTCTCCTGACGCTGGATTTGATCAGATTTCTTAGTGATAATACCAAAACATAGCAATTCAAACACTGGGTTGGGTTGCACATATTTCATATCAGAGGGCATGGCTGTAGGTCGCAGTTCAACTCCCAATCCCAGCTTCCTGCCAATGTGCACACTGGGCTTCAGAGGTCACAGGTCAACTACCAGGAGGTTGCTGCCGCCCACATGGAAGACGTGGATTGGGTTCTGGACTCTCAGCTTTGACCTGCTCTGTTGCTGGCATTTGGGAAGGGAACCAGCAGATGTGATCTCTCTTGCTCAGTCTCTACCTCTCAGATAAATAAAATAAATCAATAATAATTTAAAACTTTGAAGAAAATGTAAACATAATGCATTCAACAGTAAACTCAAAAGATACATTAAATAACAAAATAGATATTATTGAGGTTATTTATTTTTTTACAGGCAGAATGGACAGTGAGAGAGAGAGAGAGAGAGAGAGAGAGAGAAAGGTCTTCCTTTTGCCGTTGGTTCACCCTCCAATGGCCGCGGTGGCCAGCGTGCTGCGGCTGGCGCACCGCGCTGATCCGAAGGCAGGAGCCAGGAGCCAGGTGCTTCTCCTGGTCTCCCATGGGGTACAGGGCCCAAGCACTTGGGCCATCCTCCACTGCACTCCCGGGCCACAGCAGAGAGCTGGCCTGGAAGAGGAGCAACCAGGGCAGAATCCAGTGCCCCAACCTGAACTAGAACCTGGTGTGCTGGCGCCACTAGGCAGAGGATTAGCCTATTGAGCCGCGGCACCGGCCAATTATTGAGGTTATTTAAAGAACTAGAAGATATTTCTGAGGCAGTTTTCCAGAATGCAATAAAAGTAGAGATGTGAAAAATATAAAAAGGGGTAAATAGGTATAGAAGATAAAATAAGAAGGTCTAAGCTATGCCTGATTTAAATATTCAGAAAGGAGAAAATGGAGTGAATGGAGAATATATAATTTTTAGAGAAATAATAGATTGTGAACTATTCAAAAGTGGTAAAAATTGAATTCAGCAACGTGGGTAACTCAACACAGTAAAAGTGTAAAAGTCAAAAATAAACCTATGCCTCATAAAACTTTATAAAACTAAAGAAGAAAATGAAATGATGAGAGGAGCCACTGAATAAAGATAAATCACCTAAAAGGAAATGGAAGAATAATGGCGCAGCAAAAATAAGAGTAAAGAGAATAGAATTGTATTTCAAAGTGTTAAGAAAAAAAAAGTCAATCTACAACTAAGTGATTTATTAAAATTGTTACTCAGAATGACTGTTAAAGAAAGATAATCTACTTATTTATAAACAAAGGAAAAAATAGGTTTTTAATCACAAGAAACCTAAAAAGCAGAGTGGGCATTTGGCACTGTGTTGAGGATGCCACTTGAAACACTACATCCCATATCTGAGTGCCTGGCTCCACTCATGATTCTAGCTTCTTGCTAATGTACACCCTTAGAGGTGAGGTGAAAGCTCAAGTACTTGGGTCCCTGCCACCCATATGAGAGATCTGGAATAAGTTCTCAGATCCTAGCTTTAACCTCATCCAGTGGGGAGTGAACCAACAGACAGGAAGCGCGCTCTCTCTTTCTCTCTCTCTCTCTGTCTTTTTTCTCTTCTCTTTTACTTCTTTCTTTCTAACTTTGAAATAAAAAAAAATTAAAGAACTGTATAGGAACATTTAAGGGTATATTTCAGGAAGATGAATCATTCAGTAGAATAATCTTTTTTTCTTTTTTTGTACATTTATTTTATATCTAATAATATTGAACATATTTTTCAAATGTTTGCTAACCATTTGTGTTCCTTCTGAATATTGCTTGTTTTATATCTTTGCCTATTTTTAAAGTGAATTACATTATTCTCATTAACTTTTTTGCTTGGGGTCCTTATATATTGTACTTTTGTTATATTTGTTTGTTTTTAATTTATATGTCTTATAAATACTTTATGTGCATAGTGATTCTTCTCACCATGCCCACCCTCCCACCCATTCTCCCCCCTTCCTGCTCTCTCTCTTGTTTTATCCAAGAAATAGAAATAAAAATTAAGAAAAAAAAAGAACAAATGGAATAAGAAAAAACTAAGAGAAGTGTTCCTCAACAGTCTATACAAGGGCTATTCTATGCTATTTCTTCTCGAAGGTGATTTCACTTTTTTCCCCCTTCCTCCTTTCTCTTCCTTTCTCCCCCTTGTTTCCTTTTAGAAACTTATTCGTCTTTAAATAAGAACCCAAAGATGTTACTCTTTTTGTGAACTCTTGAACATAACTATAACTTACAGGACATAGTAATATCCTCCTTCTAATATACTAAAAGGAAGTGGTTCTTAGGAACAAGTTTTACTCTTAAGTTTCATGGTACAACTCTCTGGGGACAGAGGTCCTGCATGGGAAGTTAGTACACAGTGACTCTTGTTGTTAATTTAACAATTAACACTTTTATGTATTGCCCAAGGCTTTTGCCATGATCTGTTTCAGCTATGAATGTCTTTTGAATTCACTAACTCAAGAGAGCCATAAGCAAAGTGGAGGTTCTCTCCTCCCTTCAGAGCAAAGTACATCCTTCTTTGGTAGCCCCTTCTTTCCTCTGGGGTCTTGCCCATTGGGGTCCTTTGTGTGGGATGTCTTTTGCCAGAGTGTCTTGGCTTTCAATGCCTGATATGCTCCTCCTGGACCTTCCAGCCTGACCAGAGTGTCTTAAGGGCTGATTCTGAGGTCAGAGTGCTACCTAAGCAATTGTCCTTCTATGATTCTGCTATATGGACTGTTTCCCATGTTGGAGCTTTCTCCCATTTTTAATTCTGTATATTATTGTTTTCATACTTAGTACTTAGTACTTAGTACTAATTATATGATCACTTGTTCACTTGATTCTATCTATATGTTAGCTTTAGTATTTAATCCTAACTATTTGGTCTTTATAACACTTTAACTGCCATTTTATCAGGGATAAAATATTAAAGGACTTTGGGGTCCTGTGGCATTGTGTTTAGCTGTACCCTTAGAAGTGAGTCCATAGAGGAGTATGTAGGACTATACTGCATTGCAGTTATGCCCTTCATGCTTTTCAAAATTATAGCTTTAAGGTCTTGGCAATTCTTCCCACCATGACCACCCTCCCACCCACTCTCTCACCCCCCTTACATTTCCCTTTCTTATTCTCACTCTTATTCTTTACTAAGGTCTATTTTCAATTAGCTTTATACAAATATGATTCACTGTTAATTATAGTGTTTGATGATTCATATGAAGAAGATATGGAAAATACTCTAGAGGGAAGGAAAGAAAAGGATAACCAAAAATATAGGATAAAAAGCTGTTCCTCAATAGCCAAGAGAAGGGATATTCAGAATCAATGCTTCTCATAGTGTCAATTTCATTTCTACATGTTACCTTTTAAGTGCTCTATGATTTAGGTGTATGGTATGATTTCAATTTATTTGAATTTGCTGAGACTTGTTTTGTGGCCTAGCATGTGGTCAATCCTAGAGAAAGTTCCATACACTGGTGAGAAGAATGTGTAATCTGTTGGGTGGATTAGGATATGGATTAAGTCCATTTGGTCTATAGCGTCGATTAACTCTGTTGTTTCCTTGTTGCTTTTCTGGCTGGTTGGTCTGGCCATTGCTGAAAGTTGGGTATTGAAGTCCCCCAGTACTATTATATTTGCATCTATACTCCCTTTAAATCCATTAACATTTCTTCTAAAAAATGCATGCCTATAATTAGGTGTATATATGTTTAAAATAGTCACATCTTCCTGTTGAAATGATACCTTAATCAATACATAGTGCCCTTCTTTGTCTCTTTTAATAGTTTTTGTGCTAAAATCTACTTTGATGATATTAGGATGGTTGCACCAGTTCTTTTTAGGTTAGCATGGATTATCTTTTTCCATCCTTTCACTTTCAGTCTTTGTGCATCTTTGTTGTTGAGATGTGTTTTTTGAAGGCAGAAAATAGATGGGTTTTCTTTTTTAATCCATTCAGCCAGTCTGTATCTTTTAACTGAAGAGTTGAGATCATATACATTCAAGGTAACTATTGTTAAGTAACAACTTTGCCATACCATATTTCTGTTAACAATCCTATTTTTTTTCTTTGTAATTTTATTGGGAGATTTTCTATCTTTACCTTCTTTCATAGTGATAACCATGATTCTATGTTTCTGTGTGTATCACATCCTTGAGAATCTTTTGTAGGGCTGTGTGAGTAGTTACAAATTCTTTCAATTTCTGTTTGTTATGGAAAATCTTCACTTCACCTTCTTTCATAAATTAATTCTTTGCAGGGTACAGTATTCTGGGTTGACAGGTTTTTTCTTTTAGGACTTGGAATACATTTTGCCATTCTCTCCTCTCCTGTAGAGTTTCTGATGAGAAGTCCACACTGAGTCTAATCAGGTTTCCTCTGAATGTGGTTTAGCATTTTTCTTATGCACATTTTAGGATCTTTTGTTTATCATTTACTGTGGAGAGCTTTACTACAATGTTTTGTGGTGAATATCTTTTCTAATCATGTCTATTGGGAGTTCTGTGTACTTCCTGTACTTGGATGTCCCTTTTTTCCTCCAGATTGGGGAAATTTTCTGTTATTATTTCATTAAGAAGGCCTTCTAATCCTTTCTGTTTTTCCACACATTCAGGAAATCCTAGGACCTGTATGTTGGGTCATTTGATAGAATCCTGTAAATTTCCAACCATGTTTTTGATTTTCTACTTTCTTTTTTTTCTTTTTTTTTCAAAAGTCTTCCATTGGTTCACTCCCCAAATGGCCGCTATGGCCAGTGCTGCACCAATCTGAAACCAGGAGCCAGGTGCCTCTTCCTGGTCTCCCATGCGGGTGCAAGCACTTGGGCCATCCTCCACTGCCTTCCCAGGCCACAGCAGAGAGCTGGACTGGAAGAGGAGCAAATGGCACTAGAACCTGGTGCCCATATGGGATGCTGATGCCACAAGTGGAGGATTAACCAAGTGAGCCACAGCGCCAGTCCCAATTTTCTACTTTCTTCTTTTTTTCTTTGGACTGATTGTAAAATTTCCAGAAGTTTGTCTTCTAGTTCTGATGTTCTTTCTTCTGTCTCACCTATTCTGTTGTTAAGGTTTTCCACTGCATTTTTTGTTTTATCTATTGAATTCTTCATTTTTAATATTTCATTTTGGCTTCTCTTTAATATCTCAATTTCATGAGAAAACTTTTCACTTAATTTGCTCCTGATTGCCTCTAGGTAGTCTGACGATTAATTTTCTGAATTCCATTTCTGGCATATCCTCGATCTTTTCATCTTCCCCTTCTACTATTGAAGTGTTGTGGTGTTCCTTTGGGACACTCATTGTGTCTTCTTTATTCTTATTTAGTGTTCCTCCTTTCCCTTTTGGCATTTCTGTATTTTTTTTTTGTCTGGTTGCTATTCTGCAATGGTCCCATAACAATAGATTTTAAAAATTACTGTGGGGGCTGACACTGTGGCATAGTGGGTAAAGCTATCACCTGCAGTGCCAGCATCCCATATGGGTACTGGTTTGAGTCCTGGCTGCTCCACTTCTGATCCAGCTCTCTGTTATGGCCTAGGAAAGCAGTGGAAGATGACCCAAGTGCTCAGGCCCCTGTACCATGTGGGAGATCCAGAAGAAGCTCCTAGCTTTGGATCATTCCAGCTCCAGCCATTGTGGCCATCTCAGAAGGGAACCAATGAATAGAAGACATCGTCTCGCGCTTTCTCTGTGTGTGTGTGTGTGTGTGTGTCTGTGTCTGCCTGTCAAATAAAATATTTAAAAAAATATAGAGAGTGTAAAATTATGACCCAGTAATTCTACTCCTTCATAAATAGTCAAGAGAAACAAACACATTTATCCACACAAAACTTATATGTGAATGCTCTTAGCAGCATTGTTCACAATAGCAAAATAGAACAACCAAATATCCATCAACTGACAAATGAATGAACAAAATGTGGTATATCCATATTGTATAATCATTTGGCAATAAGAAGGAATGAATGTTGATACTTGCTACAACATGGATTAACTTTGAAAACATTATTCTAATCAAAAGAAGCCAGTTTTACACATATCTTTTTGTCCCATTACATGTCTGGGATTGGCAAATCTATAAAGACAGAAAGCAGTGCTTAATATGGGTTGAAAGGGCCGGCGCCACGGCTCAATAGGCTAATCCTCCGCCTAGCGGTGCTGGCACACCGGGTTCTAGTCCCGGTCGGGGCGCCGGATTCTGTCCCGGTTGCCCCTCTTCCAGGCCAGCTCTCTGCTGTGGCCAGGGAGTGCAGTGGAGAATGGCCCAAGTGCTTGGGCCCTGCACCTGCATGGGAGACCAGGAGAAGCACCTGGCTCCTGCCTTCGGATCAGCACGGTGTGTTGGCTGCAGCGCGCCAGCCGCGGTGGCCATTGGAGGGTGAACCAACAGCAAAAGGAAGACCTTTCTCTCTGTCTCTCTCTCTCACTGTCCACTCTGCCTGTCAAAAAAAAAAAAAAATAGATGACTCAAGGCAGGCATTGGCATAACAGTTAAGATGCTGCTTGGGATGTCTGTATTCTAAATTGCAGTCTCTTGGATTCAAGTCCAAGCTCCCCTCCTGATTCCAGCTTCCTGGTAATGTACACTCAGGGAGGCAGCACATAATGACTCAAGTACTTGGATCCCTGCAACCCATGTGGGAGACCCAGATTGGGAATTCCCACCTGCAGATTCTGCCTGGCCACACTCGCTGTTGTGAGCATTTGAGGACAACAAGTAGACGGGTAATTTTTGTCTCTCTGTCTCTGTCTCTTTGTGTGTCTTACTCTATTTCTCCACCATTCAAATAAATTTTAAACATAACTTTCTTGGGGCCGGTGCTGTGGCGCAGCAGGTAAAGCCACTGCCTGCAGTGCTGGCATCCCATGTGGGCGCTCCAGTGCAAATCTGAGCTACTCCACTTCTGATCCAGCTCTCTGCTATGGTCTGAGAAAGCAGTAGAAGATGGCACAAGGCCATGGGCCTCTGTACCCTCGTGGGAGACCTGGAAGAAGCTCCTGGCTCCTGGCTCCTGGCTCCTGGCTTCAGATCAGCCCAGCTCTGACTATTGCAGCCACTTGTGGAGTGAACCAACGGATGGAAGACCCCTCTCTCTCTCTCTGCCTCTGCTTCTCTGTAACTCTGCCTTTTAAATAAATAAATAAATCTTTTAAAAAAACTTTCTTAAAGTTTTTTAAAAATATATGTGACTCATGATAAAAGAAACTGATTAATATATATTAGAATAGAATTATAATAGAATTACTAAACAAACATCATTACAACCAAGTCCATATGTTCAAGAAGGTTAAGAAGACCAAACATGTTAAATAGAGCTATGGAAAATATGACAAGGGAAATTAGAAAGTATTTTGAACTAATGGAACTATGGAGCTAATGGAACTAATGGAAACACAAAAAAACCTAATTTGTAGGATGCAACTAAAGCTGTGGGGCACTGTACTTGCCTGTGTTAGATATGCAGAAGGTATCAAATCTATAACTTCAGCTATTATCTTTTAAAATGAGGAAAGGGGGAACAGCATTGTGGAGTAGCATCCCCTTTTTATACTAATCAGAAGGCATATGGATTGGTGTCTGGGGTGGAGCCTAATTGAATATTCAAAAGTGGACATAATTTGGGCAAGGTTTAAGTACCACCCATATCCATGCCCTTTTTTTGGAAATAATTGAAGTGTCATGGAGTCAGGTACATGATGGAAGTCGAAAGGCCATGCTAATTTTATTATAATGGCATTGTAATGATCTAAAGGTCCTAACAGGGACACACCCTGCAGCCATGTTGGATATGTCCAGCTGGCACTGATTCTAAGTTTCCAGCATTGTAGAACGTGCAGTTTCCAGTATACAGGAAAGAGTGGTGCGGCTTGGTGGTTCAGAGAAGGCACGTTTGGGTGGTACATAGAAAAGGAACTTGAATAGTGTAGACGAGGCTGTCACATAGGGCGGTTGGGGCTGTCATGCAGGGACAGGGCCTCTATATGGGCAGGCTGGGGCTGTCCTGATGCAGCTTGTACTGTCTTGCATGTCATCTGGGGTTCTCACTTGGTGAGTTGCCCAAAGCTGTCAAACTGCAGGTCAGCTGGGGCTCTCAAACCTCAGCTCTTTTCTGTAACAGCAACTGACCTGCCCATATCACCTGCAGATTTCACAGATGTTGAAAAATTAATACAGGCATATTGTGAATGATTTTATGCCAATAAATTCAACAACTTTGATGAAATAAACTCTTGGGAAAATGTAGATTACCAAAGTTCAATTAAAAAGAAATAGCTTGTATAACATTATATTCAGTAAAGAAACTGAATTCATAGTTAAAAACACTTCTAAGAATATCCCATGAGTGCATCTAATTGCTAAAATCAAATTTATATCCAAAGCTCTACCTGCAAAGGAGCCTGAGAAATGTGGTTTTTACTTTTGCTGATTTAGCAAGCCAATCCAGAGTATCCACTATCTTGCATTTTGGATGAAGTTTTTTTTTTCTGAGATTCCAATAATTTGGGGAAAAAAAAGAGAAAACAGCATCTTCTTAAAATTATGTTTTTCTTCCACCAACAAAGTTACCTGCAACTGATCAGCATATTTTGGAGGAAACAAGTCAGCCTACTACTGATCTAGCAACAACAGGATTCCAAGAGGCAGAGGAAGGGAGCCCCCCAGATGGAATTTGATACCAAGAGTCAGGAAGATGTGCCACATAGTTAGGAAGCCCACCTGCCAAGAATTTAACCTTGCAAATGATAGACTACAACATGCTCTTGGCCTTTGCCTAATTTCTGAGGCTGTTGAGTAAATTCAATGTAGTAAATTTACAAAATATGTATACTTTGCATAAATTACATTATAGTGTACCATACTCACAAACATGAAATTACAAGAAAATAACCTTAACAAAATAATGTCAGATTAGACTTATAGATTCTAGAACAAGGTGAAATTTTTAAAAAGTTCAATTTCTTTCCTTTTAAAGCTATAGTAGGTTAAAATTATGTTTCTGGAAAAGATGATATCTTGTTCCTATTAAAACAAAATGACTTAAACATCTTCTAAAATTATAAAAGTTTAATTCATATCAACTCAAAAAAAAAGAATTTAACTCTTGTTTTGGAGTGATGACTAAAATGAAAAATTTGAACTTTTTTTTAACTTTTATTTAATGAATATAAATTTCCAAAGTACAGCTTATGGATTACAATGGCTTCCCCCACATAACATCCCTCCCACCCACAACCCTCCCCTTTCCCACTCCCTCTCCCATTCCATTCACATCAAGATTCATTTTTGATTCTCTTTATATACAGAAGATCAGTTTAGCATACATTAAGTAAAGATTTCAACAGTTTGCTCCCACACAGAAACATAAAGTGAAAAATACTGTTTGAGTACTAGTTATAGCATTAAATCTCAATGTACAGCAGTTTGCAACATTTTAGGAGAATATGATCAGAGTACCAAAAAAGAGGTAATGCATTAAAGCAAAATGGACATTTTGAAATTTGATTATTGTTTGTAGCCCTTGTCTACACTCTTAAGGAACAGTGCTCTTTCTACTTACTGCTTGCTGAATTCTTTATTTGGTGAAAGGTTAAACTTGTGATTATAAAGAAAATTGAAAGTATATCACTGTAAAAATTAAAAGAAAAACAAGAAAGGAGGGAGGGTGGGAGGGAAGGAGTGTAAGGTGGGAAATACTGTTATGCTCTTAAAATTGTATCATGAAACTTTAAAATTCTGGATTTACAGAAAAAAAATGTCAGCAATTGTTTGTTGAGTACACCATTATTTTATTTGCTACAAAAGAAAAAAATAAAATTGCCCAAAAGGGGAAGTGATTTGGTGTAGCAGTTAGGATGACTAACTCATATCAGAGTGTTGGGGTTCAAGTCCCAATTCTACTCCCAATCCAAATTCCTGCTAATGTGCATCTTGGCAGGCAGTTGGTGGTGGTTCAAATACTTGGTTCCCTTCCACCCACATGAGAAACCCAGACAATTCTTGACTCCTGATTTTAGCCTGGCCCAGACCAATGAGTAGATGGATGGAATCTATTTCTCTCTCCCTCTCCGCCTCTCACCTTCTCTCGCTCTCTCCTTCTGCCTTTCAAATAGATTGAATAAATAGCTTATTTAAAAAAAAAAACTTCCCAGTAAACCATGACACAGTATTTTTAATCACTACACATCTTAACTTTAGTTTTCAAGCATTCTTTAACTTATTTAGAGCTAAATATTAAGTATACATAATTCTTGGGAATAAGCAAAAGAAAATTTTAAGAGAAATACGGATTTTTTAAATTTCACAAAGTAACTATAATTCCTCCAAGTCAACTTTTAGAGGTCTAACTCATTAATTTCAGTGACTGTCATGGTTGTGTCTTATTTCTGATAATCCACCTTCAACATGGGAAGAAGGGAGATGTCCATATTCTCTTTCTCCATTCTGCCTTAGAAAGCTATTGTAAAGGACAGAAATTTAACATTCATGTTGAAGCCTAACGCTGGGTGACAAGGGCAAGGAACTTGAAGAAACTTGGATTCCAATTAGCATGATGAAACTGGCCTTTGAATACCAATCTCTGGACTAGTGTTGTGTGAAAAATAAAGTTTGACTTTATAAGTAATTATTATTTGGACTGTTTCTGCTTTATGCAACTGCACCTAGTCCTATTTAATGCATATCTTAGTTTTTGCCAATACAAAATACATACAAATCTCCATATGCACTTCAAGAGCTGCAACAATCATCCCTGTGAATGCAACCTTAAATTCTGGTGCTTTCATAATAAAATATATTCCTAAGAGTGGAATCTCTGTGTTGAGGAATCTGTGAATTTTCCATATGAAAAAGATTTTCCCAGCTAGCTTTCCAAAAAGCTGCTTTTAAAATGCTTTATTCTTCTCCTTTACTGTTGCTGATTTTATCAGTTACAATAAAAAGCTCATTGTTTCATTTTCATTTTTAGACTATAATGAGGTTGCTTATCTTTTCTTATGTTTATTAGCCATTGTTGATTTCCTGCTCATGAGCTATCTTTTCATAGTCTTTGCCCGGTTAATGTTCGAATGTTGAAATTTTTCTTACAAATTGGCAAGAAATCATGATCCTTATTAATATTAATTAATACTGGCCAACGCCGCGGCTCACTAGGCTAATCCTCCGCATTGCGGCGCCGGCACACCGGGTTCTAGTCCCAGTCGGGGCACCGGATTCTGTCCCGGTTGCCCCTCTTCCAGGCCAGCTCTCTGCTGTGGCCTGGGAGTGCAGTGGAGGATGGCCCAAGTACTTGGGTCCTGCACCCCATGGGAGACCAGGAGAAGCACCTGGCTCCTGCCTTCGGATCAGCACGGTGCGCCGGCCGCAGCACGCCGGCCGCAGCGCGCCAGCCACAGCGGCCATTGGAGGATGAACCAATGGCAAAAGGAAGACCTTTCTCTCTGTCTCTCTCACTGTCCACTCTGCCTGTCAAAAAATATATATATTAATTAATACTATCTGTTAGTTATATTTGCAATCTGAATATTTTTCCAAATTTATAATTGATTTATGTCCTCTATTGCATATATCTTTTCAAGCTTTGTATACATGTAAATTTGATTTCATAATTTCTGATTATCTATTTTGGTAAACAGAACATGTTGAAAACTTCCAAGTTTTTAATGTATCTGGAATTATTTATATTTATACTAGGAGGTACAGTTCAAATATTAATTTTACTTCTAGATGCATATCCAGTTCATCTCTCCATTTTTCTTTGTACTGAAATAACAACTCATGCATGTGTTAGTTACCATGTATACTGAGATCTATTTCTTAACTTCCTATGCTACTCCCACACTTTTCTATTAGTTGATTTTTATTTTATTGGCATAGTGCTTCAATGTAAATGGTTCTGGTTTTAATATTTGATCTGTCAGATCCTCCATTCTCATCATTATATTTTTTCATTTGCTGGGGTCCTTTTAATGCTGCTTAGAATTTCATGTGACTCACAAATTTAAAGGATTCATTGATATTTCATTATCTTAAATGTCCTAAACCTGGGATAGAATGTCTTTTCATGAACTCACAACATGTTTTTGCCCTTCAGAAGCAAAAAATATATTTTTATATTTCTAAGTATTTCATGTTTTTGTCACTTTTTGAACAGACTATTCTCATTTACATTTCTAATTGGTCTAGGTATTGACTAAATTTCCTTTATTTATTTTTTAAAGATTTATTTTATTTATTTGAAAGTCAGAGGGGGGAGAGGCAGAGAGAGAGAGAGAGGTCTTCTATCTGTTGGTTCACTCCCCCAGATGGCCGCAGCACCGATCTGAGGCCAGGAGCCTCCTCCGGCTCTCCCACGCAGGTGCAGGGTCCCAAGGACTTGTGCCATCTTCTACTGCTATCCCAGGCCATAGCAGAGTGCTGGATTGGAAGAGACCCAGATGAAGCTCCTGGTTCCTTGCTTTGGTCTGGTTTAGTCATGGCCATCGAAGCCATCTGGGGAATGAACCAGTGGAATGAAGATCTCTCCCTCTCTGTCTCTCCCTCCCTCTCTGTAACTCTGTTGTTCAAATAAATAAATAAGTCATTTCAAAAGAGAGAGAAAATGGTAACTCATTCTAAGAAGGGATGAAACAGTGTTAAAGGTAAAGCCTACAACAGCAGTCTATCATCAATGCATGAGGGAAAAATCAGTCTTGTGCATGCCCGAAATGAAAAGGACTGATGTTTAACAGCAGAAATGATAACCAACACCAGAAACATCTCACTGGGTTCAGCTTAAACAATTTGGACCAAAAAGCTGAAGTGGAGTACATTTGCTGTCACTAGATGCCAAATCTGTTGCATCCAGATCAACTGCAGACAGAAGAAATTTTGATGGAAGCTTTAAGGAAATGAGGTCAAGATCATGAAGAATTTCTTCAAAAAATTGCAACAAGTGATGAACTATGCCTTTACCCGAACAATCCTGAAGACAAAACAGACTCAAAGCAATAGCTGCCAAGACATGTAATCAGTCTAGTCAAAGCAAAAGCAGACTAGCCACTGGTGCCGCGGCTCACTAGGCTAATCCTCCTCCTTGCGGCGCCAGCACACCGGGTTCTAGTCCCGGTTGGGGCGCTGGATTCTGTCCCGGTTGCCCCTCTTCCAGGCCAGCTCTCTGCTGTGGCCAGGGAGTGCAGTGGAGGATGGCCCAAGTGCTTGGGCCCTGCACCCGCATGGGAGACCAGGAGAAGCACCTGGCTCCTGCCATCGGATCAGCGTGGTGCGCCGGCCGCGGCGGCCATTGGAGGGTGAACCAACGGCAAAAAGGAAGACCTTTCTCTCTGTCTCTCTCACTGTCCACTCTGCCTGTCAAAAAAAAAAAAAAAAAAAAAAAGGCAGACTAGCCAAGAATGAAGGTCACAGTTTTTTGAGATGCTCAAACTATTTTGTTTGTTGACTTTCTAGAGTGCCAAAGAATGAAAATATCTTCTTATTTTGACAGTGGTTTGAGAAGGTTAGACAAAGCTTTACTAGAAAAACCACCAGGGGCTAGCATTGTGGCACAGGCTGTAAAGCCTCTGCCTGCAATGCCAGCTTCCCAAATGGGTGCTGGTTTGAGTCCCAGCTGCTCTTCTGCTGCAGCTCCCTACAAATGTTCCTGAGAAAGAAGTGAAAGAAAGCCCCCAGTGCTTGCATCCATGTGGGAAACCAAGAACAAGCTCCTGGATCCTAGCTTCAGCTTGGTCCAGTCCTAGCCATTGCAACCACTTGGGAAGTGAACCACTGATGAAAGATCTGTCTTTCCCTCTCTGTACCACTGCCTTTCAAATGAGTAAAATGAATCCTAAAAAAAAAAAAAAAAAAAAAAAAAAAAAAAAAAAAAAAAAAACAACTCCCAGTGAAGCTTCACCAGAGGGTCTTTCTCCACAGTGACAATGCTTGTCAAGCAAGGGCAATTTTGCTAGAGATAAAACAGGAAACCATTAGGGGTCCACCTTACAGTTCTTTTCTTAATTTATTTAAGGTATACAAATTTCATGTATTTCTTATATACAAATCTAGGAACTTAGTAATACCTCTCACCCTAACCTTCTTCCCACCCAACTCCCACTCTTCTTCTTCCTCCCTCTCCTATTCTCACTCTTAATTTTTACAGATATATTTTCAGTTTATTTTATGCTGATGAGATTAACCCTACACTAAGTAAAGAGTTCAACAAATAGTATGAAGAAAAAAGAACAACTGTTCCTCAACAATCACCAAATCTCAGACTGTCAATTTCACTCCAATATGTTGCATTTTAAGTACTCTATCAGTTACCACAGATCAGAGAAAACATAATGGTATCTGTCTTCTGTGGACTGGCATATTTCACCAAGTATAATGATTTCCAGTTGAATCCATTTTGTTGCAAATGACAGGATTTCAATTTCTTTATCATTGTGTAGTAGTCCATAGTGTGTGTGCACCAGAATTTCTTTATCCAGTCATCAGCTGAGAAATACCTGGATTGATTCCACATCATAGCTATTGTGAATTGAGCTGCAATGAATATAGAGATACAGATAACTCTTTCATATGCTGATGTCATGTTGTTTGGTTAAATTCCAAGGAGTAGGGTTGCTCAGTCATATGGCGTATCTATGTTCAGGTTTCTGAGGTATTTCCATACTGTGTTTAACAATGGCTGCACCAGTTTACATTCCCATCAACAGAATTTGTGGAACCTTGTTCTACACATCCTTGCCAGGATTTATTGTGTGTTGATTTCTGCTGGAGAGCCACTCTAAACCAGGATGAGGTGAAACCTCATTGTGATTTTGATTTGCATTTCCCTGATGGGTAGTGATCTTGAGCATTTTTTCATGTGACTCTTGGCCATTTGAACTACATCCTTTGAGAAATGCCTGTTTAAGTCCTTTGCACATTTCTTAACTGGACTATTTGTTTTGTTGTTATTCTGGATATTAATAATTTATCAGTTACATAGTTTGCAAATAGTTTCTCCCATTCTTTCAGTTGCCTCTTCACTTTGCTGAATGTTTCTGGGTTTTTGTTGTTATTGTTTGTTTTTTGGTTTTTGGTTTCGTTTGTTTTTTTTGTTTTGTTTTGTTTTGTTTTGTTTTTTGGTAGAAGTTTCTCAACATGATGTAATCAATCCCATTTGCTAATTTTGGTTTTGGTTGCTAGTGTTCCAGGGAACTTTTACAATAAGTTTTTGCATATGCCAATGTCTTGCAGAGTTTCCCCCAATGTTCTCTAGTAATTTGATGATATCAGATCATAGATTTAGGTCCTTGATCAATTTTGAGTGGATTTTTGTGTAAGGTGTAAGATAGAGAACTGGTTTCAGCTTCTGCACATGGAAATCCAGTTTTCCCAGCACCATTTTTTGAAGAGATTATCCTCACTCCAGGAATGATTTCAGCTCCTTTGTCAAAGATAAGCTAGTTGTAGATGCATGGATTGATTTTTGGAGTTTCTCTTATGTTCCATTGGTGTACAATTTTTTTTTTTTTTTTGCTGGTACTAAGCTGTTTTGTTTATAACTAACTGCAGTTAAGTCTTGAAATCTGGTATTGTGATGTATCCAACTTTGTTTTTGTTGTAGAAGATATTTTAGCTATTCAGGTCTCTTGTGTTTCCATATGGATTTTAGCATCATTTTTTCTAGACCTAAGAAGAATTTCCTTTGTGTTTGGACTGGGATCACATTGAATCTGTAAATTGCTTTGGGTAGTATGCACATTTTTATTATATTAATTCTTTAATTTCTTTAATTAATTCTTTAATTCTATTTCTTTCTTAATTGTCTCTTTTTAACAGATTTTGTGTTAAAGTATATTTTGCCTGATATTAGGATGACTACACCCGCTCTTTTTTGTGTTAGCATGGAATGTATTTTTTCATCCTTTTACTTTCAGTGTGTGTGTATCTTTGCGGGTGAGGTGTGTTTCTTATGGGCAGCCAACAGATAGGTCTTATTTTTTAATCCATTCAGCCAGACTGCGTCCTTTAATTGGAGAGTTTAAGCCATTTACACTCAAGGTTACTATTGATAGGTAACAATTGGCCCTGCTGATTTTCCTCGAATGTTCCTATCATTTGCTTTGGATTCCTTTTGTGCTTTTACTGGTGGATTTTATGCCTTTGCACTCTGTCAGAATGATGCCTATCTTTCTGTGTTTCTGTGTGTAACACATCCTTAAGCATCTTTCGTAAGGCTGGACAAGTGGTGATAAATTCTTTCAATTTCTGTTTGTTATGAAAGATCTTTATTTCACCTTCACTCATTTTTTATATTTTATTTTATTTAGTGAACATAAATTTCCAAAGTACAGCTTATGGATTACAATGGCTTCCCCCCCACCCTGCAATAACTTCCCTCCCACCCACAACACTCCCCTCTCCCACTCCCTCTCCCCTTCCATTCACATCAAGATTAATTTTCAATTATCTTTATATACAGAAGATCAATTTTAACATATATTAAGTAAAGATTTCAACAGTTTGCACCCACACAGAAACACAAAGTGTAAAATACTAATTGAGTACTAGTTATAGCATTAAACACCTAAGAGTAATTGTGTATTAATTACAGAGTTCAACCAATAGTTTTAAGCAGAACATAAAAAATACTAAAAAAGTAAAGTATTAAGTTCTTTTTTTTGTTTCTTTTGTTTGTTTGTTATATAGTTATTTTTTATTTAATAAATGTGAATTTGCAAAGTGCAGCTTTTGTATTGTTGTGGCTTTCCCCCCCAACCTCCCTCCCTCCCGTGGCCCTCCCCTCTCCCACTCCCTCTCCCATCCCGCCCTTCATCGAGTTCCATTTTCAATTACCTTCATATACAGAAGATCAACTTAGTATACACTAAGCAAGGATTTCAACAGGCTGCCCTCACACAACCGCACAAGGTATAGAGTATTGTTCGACTAGTAGTGTTGTTTTTAAGTTTCATAGTAGAACACATTAAGGACAGAGATCCTACGTGGGGAGCATGTACCCAGTGACTCCCATTGTTGATTTAACAATTGGTTAACAGTTGGCACTCTTATTTATGACGTCAGCAATCACCCGAGACTCTTGCTATGAACTGTCTAGGCTATGGAAGCCCTTGAGTTCACCGACTCTGAACTTGTTTAGTCAAGGTCGTATCACAGTGGAGGTTCCTTCCTCCCTTCAGAGAAAGGCGCCTCTCTCCTTGATGGCCTGTTCCTTCTGCTGGGTTCTTGTTCACCAGGATCTATGAGAACTTTGCAGGGTACAGTATTCTGGGTCGACAGTATTTTTCTCTTAAGACCTGGACTATATCTCTCCTTTCTCTCCTAGCCTGTAGAGTTTCTGATAAGAAGTCAGCTCTGAGTCTAATTAGAGATCCTCTGAAAGAAAATTGGTGTTTCTCTAGTGCACATGTTAGAATCTTCTCTTCATGTTTTACAGGGAAAGTTTGACTACAATGTGTCATGGTGAAGGTCTTTTCTGGTCATGTCTATTCAGAGTTGTATGTGCTTATTGTACTTGGACATCCCTTTCTTTCTCCAAATTGGGGAATTTTTCTGTAATTATTTCACTAAATAGGTCTTCTAGTCCATTCTCTCTTTGCACACCTTCAGGAACTCCTAAAACCCATATGTAGGGTCATTTGAAAGTAGCCCATAAATTTCCAACACTGTTCATTGCTTGTTTGTTTGTTCTAACAGAAAAATTTCCAAAGATTTGCCTCCTAACACATATAGTCTTTCTTCTGTCTCACCAAATCTGTTGTTAAAGCTTTCCACCACGTTTCTTATTTGATCTATTGAATTCTTAATTTATAATATTTCATTTTGATTTTTCTTTAAAATCTCAATTTCACAGGAAAATTTTTCATTCATGTCATGTATGGTTTAGTTTGTAAATTTGCTTCTGATGGCCTCTGAATAATTCTTGATTAATCTTCTGAATTACATGTCCAGTATTTCATCAATCTCCTCATCTTCATATTTTAATATTGAAATGTTGTTTGGTTCCTTTGAGGGTGGTCATAGTGTCTTCCTTATTCTTGTTTCTTGAGTCTCTGCATTTATTTTTAGACATTTGTGCAGATACTTTTTGGTTTTTTCCTTTGATGGCTTTTATCTTTAAAATATTGCTCTGTGGCTTAGTGGAGTGTCGTCTCTTTCAGTGAATACCCAGAGGTGTGAGTCAGGTGTGGCCAAGGAACTCAGGTCAGTGCGCCAGTGTAAGTTGAGTATCCAGGGTAACACCCAAATCAGGGTGTTAGATCTTCCATTTTTTGGCAGAAAAGAGATCATAATCACCTCTGTTGGTGTAATCAGACCCTCATGTCCTCTTCTCCAAAGTGATCAATGCCTGGGTGTTAGCCCACAGTGGATGCAATACTCATCCCTGCTGCCATATGAATCACACAATGGATCTGTGCAGTCTTCATTGTGAGCTCAGAGCCCATTGCAACGACCCACTCCAGGCAATAGGGAGCTCTGAGCTTCTGGAGCCACTCCCAAGATTGCTCAGAGGCCCAGCTACACTCTGTACCCTCTCATGCAGTCACAGGGTTCCCACAGTCTCAGCACACAATGTTCCCACAGTCATGCAGTGCTGAGGATCCACTCCACCCCTTTAGCCTGTCCCATCCACAGAGAAGAAGAGACGTCCCCAGAGAGAGCTACCTATGGGTGCTCTGCCTAGGCAGTTTGAGCCCCAGAGCCTGTGATATGTTGAGAGGCTAGTGGCACCTCCCAGTCCTACATGGGTGCCCAACCTCTTGTCAGTCCTTCCAGCCAGATTCAAAGTCAGTGCGAATACAGATTTTTTCCCCTCTGCTAGAATCTCTGAATCACACACATGCAAAGAGCTGCTGGCTGAATGTTGCCTTCTCCCCACTGGTTGCCAGGTGTGTGCACCTGAGCTGCTGCCCCTGGTACTGTTGACAAGATGGTGTCTTGTCCCAGCCAGATGCAGAGCATGCCCACGAGTTTCTGCAGCTGCTGCTTCTGCCCAAAATGTCACCTGCCTTCTCTTAGCCAAATTGCCAGGCACTATTACTGGGGGTATGGGGAGAGAAAAATATGCACCTTTTTTCCACTGGGTCAGTGGGTACACTATCCCCCTTACGGCTCCAGACCAGACTCACACCACACTCCCTCCAGCTGTATCACCAGTGTTATGGGCTGCTGCAGTCTGATCTCACCTCATTCTCCAAAGCTGGTGCTTTCTTCAGCTCTCAGCTACTGGGATCATGTGTTGTGTCTATGTTTGTGCTGCATGTCTGCACCTTACACACCCTCTTCCCTCTGTAGAATTTTCACTGTGGTTTTCTAACTCTCCCCCTGAGAATGTACTTCCTACACTTTTTTTTACTATTTACTCCTAGCTTAGAGCAGTTCACCCTTCCCTATTCCACCACCTGGAAATCTCCACCTTATAGTTCTAATTTATCTCCATCTAACTTCTTTTTTCTTCCTAATTGTTAAAAATATTAAAAGGTTTTCTTTCTTAAGTATAAAAAAGACTGCATTGACATAGTTAAATTCTCACAACAATCCTTGTTTTAGCAATGAACTGAATGTCCGATATCTTCATTTCCAAAAGTTTCTTGAATTTGATAGATTTTATCTTAAAAATAGTTATATTTTAAATTTTTATCTGTAATTCCATGAACATGTTGAAGGCCCCTCCACCCCAGAATATTTCACTTCCCTCCATTTGTATTTATTTTCCAGGAACTCACAGAAACTAATCTCAGAGAACTCTAACAATGCTGTTTTACCCTCTGTTACTTCCATCTGCTAACCGCTTTATATAAATCATTCTGTAGTCATCTTTCAAACTGAGTTCATTTTAGTCCACAGGAATTCTTAAAGTCAATTTTAAATTCTGAGTCTGTCCCAAGACATTGAATTAATTTTACCATACAATCACAGCAATGCCCTCAAAATGCATTGGTTTCAGTGCTATAAGCTTTAATTTATTCAAGATACAGATGTGTACCACAAGATGAATCCTGCACAAAACCAACAGGTAGTAGGTAGATATTAAACCTAGATTATGGGTAATCAAAGGTATGAAATATCACTTTACTTTCTGTATTTAGTATAATCTTGGTTTGAAAGCATTATTCTACAATATAGTGAGGCAAATATAATCTTAATTTTCTCTGGTTCCTGCCTCCAGTCTCCTGGAGTTATAGTTCTTAAATTGTAGCTCTGTTGCGCATTCATTAAGCACACAGATTATTATTAAAATATCTACATCACTTCCTGCACAGCCTCTTAAGAACCAGTATCCTTTCTTTATATGTTTTTAATTTTTTAAAATTTATTTGGAAGGCAGAAAGATAGAGAAAAACAGGAACATACAGAGATCTCTCATCTGTGGTTCACTCTTTAAATGTTCACAACAGCCAAAGCTGGCCAGGCTGAAACCAGGAGCCTGAATCTCATTTGTGATCTCCATTGTGGGTGGTAGAGCCTCAACTACTTGAGCCATCACCTGGAAGTACAGTACACTTCTAGAATGTACTATAACAGGAAGCTACAATCAAAAGTGGGGCCAGAACTCAAACCCAGGCATTCCAATACAGGATGTGGGCATCCCAAGGGCTGTCTACCTTCTATGCCAAACATCTGCTCATCAGTATCCTTTCTGACATTTGTATGATACAATTATGAGTATCAGGGGCCAGCAATGTGTCATAGCAGATGAAGCCACTGCCTGTGATGTCAGCATCTCATATGGGAGCTGGCTTGAGTCCTAGCTGCTCCACTTCTGATCCAGCTCCCTGCTGTTGGCCCCTGGGAAGGGCAGTGGAAGATGCAGGGTTCTCCTGCCTCTCACATGGGAGACCTGGGTGATGCTCCTGATCGTTGGCTTTGGGCTGGCCCAGTCCTGACTATTGTGGTGATCTGGGGAGTGAACCAGTGGATAGAAGATCTTTCACTCTCTGTGTGTCTCTCCCTCTCTGCGTGACTCTGACTTTCAAGTGAATAATGAATCTTTTATATACATATATATACACATATATGCATTATATATGTATATACATTACATATGAATATAAAAGATTTATTTATTCACTTGAAAGTCAGAGTATATATGAGTTTTTCTAAGGCTATCCACCATCTGTGGTCCAGTAACATATCATAGTCTTCTATCTGGGATCTTGCCACCTCCCTGACAGTGCAGCTGAACTGAAAATAAGGCATGTAGCATGTTTATTCTCTAAGAACTTACAGACATCTATATCCCAATGAGAAAAGCCTAGTTTCTAGTCCAGAAAAATCATTTCCTGCTCTCTGTTTTGTCAAGACTTTCTGTTTGTGCCTTAATATCCTAAACCCGCTATAATCCCTAAGTGTTGAAAACATAACTCAGAGTGACTGGAATACTAAATCTGTTTTCTATTTTGCCACATCTCCTGAGGAAAAGAAAAATGTATAGTAATTTGCATCATGCACTGGTCAATTTTTCTTACTATAAAGAAATACCTAACATAGGCTACTTTTTTCTTACTATAAAGAAATACCTAACATAGGCTACTTAGGAAGGAAGGAGATAGATCTTGTTTATGGTTTTGAAGGTTCCCCGTCCAAGATCAGGTGGGTTCCACTGATTGTCATCTGGTGAAGCCAGCAGATGGTAATGCCACAGTGTGTATGAAAGAAGTATCATCTTTTTTTTTTTTTTTTTTTTTTGACAGGCAGAGAGCAGAGTGGACAGTGAGAGAGAGACAGAGAGAAAGGTCTTCCTTTTGCTGTTGGTTCACCCTCCAATGGCCACTGCGGCCCGCACACCACGCTGATCCGATGGCAGGAGCCAGGTGCTTCTCCTGGTCTCCCATGGGGTGCAGGGCCCAAGCACTTGGGCCATCCTCCACTGCACTCCCGGGCCACTGGCCTGGAAGAGGGGCAACTGGGACAGAATCCAGCGCCCCAACCGGGACTAGAACCCGGTGTGCCGACGCCGCAAGGCGGAGGATTAACCTAGTGAGCCACGGCGCCAGCTAAGAAGTATCACATGGTGAGCCAAGAAACATGGAGAACAGGTAAGGTGCACTCAGGCTTTTATAGAAAATAAGATAAGATAAAAGATAAGATAAGATAAGATAAGATAAGATAAGATAAGATAAGATAAGATCGGAACAGAACTACTTTTTCAAGGCATGCCTCCAATGACCTAAGGCCCTCTCAGTAGGCCCACCTCCTAAAGACCTCAATCAGGCTAAATTTCTGCATTCTCAATGCCATCAACTTAATGACTTTTGCATGAGTTCAGATGCCATATCGTGTTCAAACCATTGTATTCTGTGCCTGGATCCCTGAAACCCAGGTCCTACTCACATACAACATACACATGGATAAGGGGAAGAAAAGTTTTGGGAGTAATGCTCCAAAACTCCAATAGTTGCAGGGTGAAGATCTGTCCTTTGCCCCACACATTGCCCTGACCCTGACTATGATACTGGTAGAAGCAGAATAGAGGTGCCCTCCATGAATTCACTGCCAAGTATGGTGCTGGGTGCCAGAGGGGGAGGAAAGGAAAGCAATGTGGCTTCCCTGCTGCAAGCCCAGCAGTTGCTTAAGCCCCAGTCAGCTCTCCAGGTGGAAGCAGAAGTCAGTGGGTGTCGGCTGGCACCATGGCTCAATAGGCTAATCCTCCGCCTGCAGCGCCAGCACTCTGGGTTCTAGCCCCGGTTGGGGCACCAGATTCTGTCCCGGTTGCCCCTCTTCCAGGCCAGCTCTCTGCTGTGGCCTGGGAGTGCAGTGGAGGATGGCCCAAGTGCTTGGGCCCTGCACCCACATGGGAGACCAGGAGAAGCACCTGGCTCCTGGCTTCAGATCAGCGCGGTGCGCAGGCCGCAGCACACTGGCAGCAGAGGCCATTCAACCAACTTCAACGGAAGGAAGACCTTTCTCTCTCTTCCTCTCTGTCTTTCTCTCTCACTGTCCATGCTGCCTGTCAAAAAAAAAAAAAAAAAAAAAAGTCAGTGGGTGTCTATGGAATTCCCTCTCAGCTAAAATGCATGGCAGTTTCTTCCTACCTTGAGATGCTAAGATGACGGTTCACAGCTTGCAGCTGGCTGCACTACTTGGCTGGCTGAAACTGTATCTCTGTTTTCTCTCCTCTTGTCTCATGGAGTCTTCATTGTTGCTTTATTTGTTGTTGATTTTGTTTTTTGCTTCATCACTGAAAATTTCCATCTGTCAGACCCCTAGGAACATAGTCTTTCATTTGGTCTTTTCATATCCCAGAGCAGTTAAGTTAGTGTAGCTATACCTATTCAGCCATCTTGAATTCTCTTCTTTTAATTATTTAATTTTTATGAGATGAACAAATTTTGTACATTTCATATTTGCAGATTTAAGAGCATAATGAGATCTTTCTTTCTCATCCTTGGTTAAATTTATTCGAAGGTACTTAAATTCTTTTAGATATTGTGAATAATACTGATCTTACAAGTTCTTTCTCAGCCGTGGCACTGTAGGTCTATACAAAGACTACTGTTTTTGAGTGTTGATTTTATACCCTGCAACTTTACCAACCTCTCTTATGATTCCAGTAATCTCTTGGTAGAGTCTTTTGGATCCCCTATATATATAGGATCATGTCATATGCAAACAGGGATAATTTGACTTCTTTCCAATTTGTATCCCTTTGATATTTTTTTCTTTCCTAATGGCTCTGGCTAAAACTTCTAGAACTATGTTGAATTGCAGTGGTGAGAGTGGGCATCTTTGTCTGGTCCTGGATTTTAGTGGAGATGTTTCTAACTTTTCCTCATTCAATAAGATGATGGCTGTGGGTTTGTCATATATTTCATTGATTGTGTTAAAGAATGTTTCTTATACATCCAATTTGCTTAAGATTTCATCATGAAAGTATGTTGTATTCTAACAAATGCTTTCTCTGCATCTATTGAGATAATCACATGGTTTTTATTCTTTAATTTGTTAGAATGATGTATCACACTTATTGGTTTGCAAATCTTGAACCATCTCTGCATACCAAGGATAAATCCTACTTGACCTGGATGAATGATCTTTCTGATGAGTTGTTGTATTCATATGGTGTGGGGAGCAACTCAGACTAGACTAAGTTACTGGAATTAAGACTTATTCTATGCATCTGCTCTCCCACAATATGGCACTGGGAGAGGAGGAAACAGCTTCTACTCAGCTGCCTCCAGTTCAACCAATAAACTGTAGGACCTGCTCCTGATTGGAGGAGAGCAGCGTACTCAGCGTGTGGGTAGCAGAGTTGGGATTGGTGGAAGAGGACTATAAAGGAGGAGAGAGACAACATGCACCAGGAACATCTAAGGGGAACATCTATCTGAAGGAACACCTGTGCAGCCCCCGAGAGAGCCGGGGGAATGTGGCAGGGGGAACCGCCCTTCCACGGAGGTGGAAGGGTCGGTAGCCAACCCGGGAAGAACCAGCAGCAAACCCGGGGAGGGCTGAGCAGACAAAAGAACAGCGCAGGGTCCTGTGTCGTTCCTCCACGAAGACGGGGAGCGACATAATGGTGCCGTGACTCGGATAGGAAGCCTAGGCAGGGTTTAGTGTCGTTCCTCCATGAAGAGGGGAAGCGACAATATGGCTAGCATATTGTTGAGGATTTTTGCAGCTATGGTCATCATGGATATTGGTGTATAGTTCTATTTCTTTGTTGTATCTTTTTCTGGTTTTTGAATTAAGGTGATGATGACCTAATAGAAGGAAATTGGGAGGATTCTCTCCCTTTCAATTGTTTTGAATAGTTTGAGAAGTTTGGTAAAAGTCAGTAGGGAAGCCATCCAGTCTTGAGTTTTTAGGAAGGTCTTTATTACTGATTCAATCTCTGTCTTGATTATTGGTCTATTTACATTTTCTATGTCTTTATGACTCAATTTTGGCATATGGTATGTTCCAAAAATCTATCCATTTCTTCTAGATTTTCTAATTTGTTGGCTCATAATTTTTTGTAGTAATTCCTGATGTTTCTTTTTATTTCTGTGATAGCCATTATAAAAATTCCTTTTTCACCTCTGATTTTATTAATTTGGGTCTTCTCCATTTTTCAGTTAGTTTGGACAATGGTGCATCAATTTTGTTTATTCTTTTCAAAATACCAGCTTTTCATATCGCTTATCTTTTGAAGCATTTTTGTTTCAATTTTGTTTATTTCTTCTCTAATTTTAATCATTTCTTTCTTCCTACTTTGGGTTTGGTTTGCTGTTGTTTTTCTTGGTCCATGAGATGGATTTTAGAGATATTTATTTGGCTGGTGCTGTGGCTCAATAGGCTAAACATCCGCCTGCAGCACCGGCACATCGGGTTCTAGTCCCAGTTGGGGCGCCAGATTCTGTCCCGGTTGCCCCTCTTCCAGGCCAGCTCTCTGCTGTGGCCTGGGAGTGCAGTGGAGGATGGCCCAAGTGCTTGGGCCCTGCACCTGCATGGGAGACCAGGAGAAGCACCCAGCTCCTAGCTTCGGATCAGCGCGGTGCGCTGGCTGCAGCGCACCAGCCACAGCAGCCATTGAGGGGTGAACCAATGGCAAAGGAAAACCTTTCTCTCTCTCTTTCTCTCTCTCACTGTACACTCTGCCTGTCAAAAAAAAAGATATTTATTTATTTATTTGACAGGTAGAGTTACAGACAGTGAGAGAGACAGGCAGAGAGAAAGGTCTTCCTTCCATTGGTTCACTCCCCAAATGGCTGCCACAGCTGGCACTGCACTGATCCAAAGCCAGAAGCCAGGCACTTCCTCCTGGTCTCCCATGCAGGTGCAGGGGCCCAAGCACTTGGGCCATCTTCCACTGCTATCCCAGGCCACAGCAGAGAGCTGGACTGGAAGAGGAGAAACTGGGACTAGAACCAGCACACATATGGGATGCTGGCGCCGCAGGCAGAGGATTAACCCAGTGAGCCATGGTGCTGGCCCCGAGGTGCATTTTAAGTCATTTATTTGGTGCCTTTCCAATTTTTTGATATAGGCACTAACTGCTATAAACTTCTCTCTTAACACTGCTTTGACTGAATCTCATAAGATTTGATATTTTGTGTCATCATCTTCTTTCATGTCTAAGAATTTTTTTTGCTTCTCTTTTGTTTTCTTCTATTACCCACTGTTCATTCAGCCAAATGTTTTTCAGTTTCCATGTATTTGCGTATTTTCTAGAATTTCTTAATTTGTTAATTTCCAGCTTCATTACATTGTGGTCAGAAAAAATACATAGTATGATTTTGATTTTTTTTTAATTTACTGAGACTTGCATTATAGTCTAGCATTTGGTCTATCCTAGAGGAAGTTCTATGCACTGATGAAAACAATGTGCATTCTGCAGCTGTGGGAAAAAATGTTCTGTAGAGATCAGTTTGGTCCATTTGGTCCATAGTGTAGATTAGCTCTGTTGTTTCTTTGTTGATTTTTTTTTTGTCTAATTAATCTCTTCATTGATGAAAGTGGGCGTCCAAGTCCCCCATTATTATCGTATTGGAGTGTATGTCTCAAGATGATGTAGATAAGGAGGTAATAATTTTTTACTCCAGGTTCTTGTCATGCACAAAGAAAAATATTCCAAGGGCTGACACAAATAAGGTGCACAAAGTGATCAAACTTATTTAAAAGGTGAGAAAATGAACACATACATATATACATGACCATGGGTTGTACCACACAGAGAACTACCCGTGAGTGGGCAGCAGGCCAGAAGATTTGCCAAAAAGGAGAAAGGTGGAGGAGAAGAGAGAGAACATCTAGCACCTCTCCAGCCATGGTCTTTCACAGAAGAGAGCAAGAGAGAGAATGCTGGCCTCCTTTACAAGGTCCTAGCAGTGCCTCTCCAGGCTTCTGGCAACCTGGAACTTATATGGCACCTCCACAAAGTTTCACAGGGATCCCAATTTTCAAATTTTCATGGTGTTCCTCCTTAGGTCCTGGATGAAGCAGATGCATCTCAGGAAAGGAGGCATTTTAATTGACAAGTAGAAGGATAGAATTACATGAGGGCATGTGACTTCCAGCTCAGCAATCATAAACTAACTTTGCCTATTTATTTCATCAAAGGTAGACAAGCGTACTGATGCAAGCATACTGATTATGTAGTTCTCACTATTCAGGTTCCTTGACTCATGTGCACACAGATTGAGAAACACAAAGGAAGGGTAAACAGAGGAAGACAAAGTTTACTGAAATAAGCTGAGGGAAAGCTTCCAGGAAATCAGCCAGGAGGGGCTTCTTAAGCAGATAAAATCCTTTGAAAGGAAGTGAGCTGGAGGTTTTATACTCTTGGCAAAGTACGTACCATGCCCTTTAAGAAAAGTTACCCAGGGTTCATATCCCATATTTTTGTTGGTTTTATCATCCTGCTGTCTTGCCTTCTTATCTCCCATTTCTTCCATTTGCTCTGTCTCCATGCTCAGGTGTTCTTATCTATGGTGTCCTAATTTATGATCCAGGGCCAGTTTCCCTCTATCTTGTTATTTACGGGTCTGGGTTTTCATACTTTATCATGTTACTTTTCAATTCTTTTGCTTTGTCTTTAAAAGACCTGTGTCTCTAGACATAAGCATTTTTGTCCCTGGCTAGTTATCCCCACCTCAAAATTAAAATTAACCATTCCCTGTTTCTATCAATACTAAGAATAAAACAAGTCTCAATGATTTCAAAAGAATAAGATCAGTTTTCTGACCATAAGGGAAATAAATTCAAAATCAATAACAAGGGGTAGGTATTGTGGTATGGCATAGTATGTTAAGTCGCTGCCACCTATGTGGCAGACCAGATGGAGTTTCTGGCTCCTGGCTTCTACCTGGTCCAGTCCTGGCTGTTGTAGGCTAAACTAGTGCATGAGTAAACTATACATGTATTACCGGAGAAATTTCAGGGTTCTTGTCTTCATGCAAGAAAGAATTCAGGCGTGAGACAGAGAGTAGTGGGAGGTAAAATAGCAAGGTTTATTAGGGAAGGGACATCGGTAAGGATGGATGGGGAGAGACTGGGGGGGGGGTGGAGGTTACATGGTTGAGTGGAGAGATTACACCTGGGCAGACCAGGCGGGCAGCTCAGCAGAGAGGCAGAGGGCTGAGTGCTCAGTCCGGTTGAGGCCCAACCAGGGGTTTTTAAGGAGATGGGTCTTTGTCTTCACACATCTCCTCCTGAAACAAAGGATTTTATGGCTGTAAATACTAAGAAGCTCCTATCTGAGTTTTTTCTTGAAGGTATCAGACAGGAGGAAGCCTAGCTGGTGCCATCCTGGGTTCAGAGGAAGGGTGAGCAGGACCCCCTAGAGAATGGGGATCCAGAGCAGGGTGTTTGAAATGCAGATACTGGGCTGCATCTGGGAGACTGTGGAAGATTTGTCAGGCAGAAGGGGCAGAGATCTCCACCTGGCAGGTTATCAGGTAGAAGGGGGCAGGGCAGGTTGCGAACACTGGGCTGCCCCTGCAGCATTATCAGGATAACTTTGAGATATAGATGCATATGCTGGACGTAGTCCGGAGGCCTTTGTCACACACACACATAAGCTCATACCTAACTTCCTGCCTAACATTCCCCCCTCAAGAGGTATACCCAAAATTCTTCTTTGGGATTATGGATGGAGTTCCATTTTCTGTAACTTCTTTGAAGTTGGCAAGTGGGCGTCGAGGGGGATTTGGGTATTTCCTCTTGCTATCTGTCTTATGGTGTGTGACAATGGCCTTGGAAAGACTGTGCTGCTCAGTCCAGAGGGCTGCCCAGGTCGTCCAGTGGAATGGGCTGGAAGCCTTGTCTGACGACCATTTGGAGTTCGACAGCTTTTAGTGTGTTAGAGACAAAACGAACAAGGGCATTAAAAACACACGGTCCAAAGAGAAGCAGCAAGATTACAGAAGTTATTGGGCCAAGGAGAGGAAATAGCCAAGATTTCCATGACCAGATGTTAGGCCAGAAATCCCAGCCCTGCTTGGCCTGTTCCTGGAGGTGCTTGGCTTTGTCCAGGAAAGTACGAATTTGGGTTTGTACCTGTCCATTCTGATTGACCCAGAGACAACATTCTTCCTGGAACATGGCACAGATACCTCTCGGAGCAGCAGTTAGCATGTCCAATATTTTTTCTTTCATAACCTTTTGTGACTTCCACACACCCTCTTCAACTTACTTGAAACATTCCATCATTTCCATTCCAGTCTAGAGTAAACTAGCCATCAGGATTCTTACAAACCATGTCCTTTCCTTATTAGAAAAACTCTTTCCTTCTAACCTTCATTACAAAGAACATTCTTTCCTTCTAAACCTTTCTTACGAAGCACACATTTCTATACTTGTGATGTTTTCCATAGAACCTGGTTGGCTCTTTCTATCTTACCGGAAGACTGAGGTCTCCATGCAGAGTGAAGGTGCCTTACAAATCCCTTGTGTGATCTAGAGCTCTGGTTAAGGCAATCAGTATGCTAACTGAGCAAAAGTTCCTGGGGGCAGAGCACACTTCAATAACATGCCATGCCGGAACTGTTGCATACCCTGAGAAGCAGGTCCCGTCTACAAAGCTGCTTCATCTGCGTTAGTCAGGGGGCTGTCTTTGAGGTCCCTCTGCTGGCATAGATCAAGTCTATAGTTTCAGTACAGGAGTGGAGGGGACCACTTTCCCCTGGAACTGGCATTAAAGTAGCCAGGTTTAGAGTAGAGCAATGTGTTATTTTTACCTGAGGGGTTTTCTAGAAGGAGAACCTGAAACATTAGTATCCTACTATCTGTGAGCCAGTGAGAACCCTTTTGCTCTAATAGAGAATTTATTTGATGTGAGGTATAAAGGGTGATATTTTGCCCCACTGTAATTTTAGATACCTCCTCTGTCAGCAAGGCAGCTGCTGCTATCATCCTTAGGCAGTGAGGCCATCCTTGTGCAACCATGTCTAAGGTTTTAGAAAACTAGCCCACAGGTTACTTAACAGGTCCCAGATCCTGAGTTGACACTCCCAAGGTGACTCCTTGCCTCCCAGTGAAGTACAGCTGGGAGGGTCTCCCTGGGTTTGGCAGTCCTAGCACAGGGGCTTTAGTCATAGCATCCTTTAGCTGAGCAAAGGCTGTGGTTTGCTCGTTCCCCCAAAGGAGGGGGCTCTGCTTTGGCTGCCTGTCGAGAGCCTGGTTTAGGAACTGTGCTGTTTCCTGTATCTAGGAACCTGATAGAGAAAACTGGGACTGCCTGAAGTTTGCAGAAGTAGGAATTTGCCGAATGGCCCATATCCTCTCTGGGGCAGGTTTTCTCTCCCCAGGGGTGAGGATAAGGGTTAAATAATTAACACTCTAATGGACTAGTAATACTCTGTTTTCCTCTGGATACCTAGTAGCTAGTTTTGCTAGGAAGTTAAGCCAATGTACAAGACTAGAGTCTCAGGCTGGGAAAATAGACAGACTAACAAATTATTTACATTTAACCATCTACATTATGGACTATTGTGCACCCCCCTCAAGAGATAGGCCCTTTAAGTCCTCAGTGAGGACCTGTCCAAATAGGTACAGGACTATCTGAGCTAGCTGTTATTGAAAGCCCTGTTTTTAGGAACTGGCAGGGAGGGCTTTCTAAGCTTAATGCTATTGGATAAACTTTTAAGGCCTGGCTGGGTATTTGAGGCCCAGACCTATCCATGGGGTGCTGTAAGAGAATTGCAAGAGATGCAAATCTCCTTTAAGGGAGGCACCCTGTTGACTTGCATTACATGGCTGGACTAGGAGGAGAGCTGAACAGGAGGCTGATAGAAATAGGCAACTTGCATTTCACTGACCCTAGGCCATCCCCTCAATAACTGTGGCTGGAGCTGGAAGCTGGGCAGAGCCAAAGGCTTTTTAGTTAGGGGCCACAGGGTCTGTGGTTCGAACCAGGAGTCCTTCAACACCCAGGGAAGTTCCGTGTCCAGTGGCCGTGCTCTTGGCAGAGCTGACGGGAGGCATTTGCTGTCCTGACAGCTGCTTGCCCAGTGCCCTGGCTCCTTATATCAGCAACAGGTGCCGTTTGGGGTACATTGGCCTTGCTGGGTCTCCTTGACGGCAGATCACCGTGTAAATAAAGCAGCCATTGATTGACCTGCTGCCTATCCTCTGCTGCTTGCTTGCTCCTTGTTCTCCTGGTCTCTAATAAAGTAGACCAAGAAGGCAGCCTCTATGATGTCAGTCAAGGGGGTGCTCAACCCATCACTGATTTTTGGAGATCTTTTTAATATCAGGGTAAGCTAGAAAAACTATGGTCATGGACAAATTCTGACACTTAGTATTTTCCTGCGAGTTAAGACCGTGCCCATACAGAGAACTATGACCTTTTAGGTAAGATCAACTGTGGTGACCTGCTTGCATACTTTGAGGTCATCAGTACAACTTCCTATCTATCCCTCAATTTTGTTTATTTATTTATTTGAGAGGCAAAGAGACAAGCACAGAGCAAGCTCCCAAATTCCTGCAAGAGTCAGGCTGGGCAGAGTCAGAGCCATGCAGATCTCCAACATGGGCACCAAGAACCCTATCCCTGGAGCCAGCATCGTTGCTTCCTGCATTAGCAGGAACTGGAGTCAGGAGGTGGAGCTGGAAAATGAACCCAGGTGCTCTGATGTGACACAGGTGTTTTCATTACTCAGTTAATCAGCTGCTCCCAGTGCATACTATAAAACAATTTATGAGTCAAAAACTTCATATGCATTCCAACTTATAAATTGCACTCCTAGATGTTTACTTAATATAAATAAAAAAAGACTTTTGTAAATGATTTTAGCAGCCTTGTTCCTGACAACTTAAGAGCACACACACCAAATTTCATGAATAGGTTAATTGATAAACTGCAGTATGTCCGTATGAGCACATGTTACACAAAATGAAAAGGAATGAACTACTGATAGATGCAAAATGGTAAGTACCAAAAACACTGAGCATTTTCTTGTATATAAGTTATAACTCAATTAAGTTTATTCAAAAAAATTGTTGAGCAACATTGATAAGATTTTGTAAAGGGGTACTCAAGAACTGAAAAAAAAAAAGCACAATTCTATTTAGATGAAATTCTTAAATTGCTGAAACAGAAAGAGAAAATAGATCGGTGGTTGCCAAAGGCAGTGTTGAGAACGTTGCTTAACTGCTATGAGGAACAGTTATTAATTCGGTTTACCTTGGGTATTGGAAAGGCAAACACTGGAACAGTCTTCCAGAGAGAAAGGTTATTGCAAGATGGACAAGTAAGGATCCAGGAGCAATGCTGAAATCTGACTCTCCAAACAGCTGTGCAAGAGATATTTATTACTAAGGGAGTGAAGGGCAGGGATTAGGTATGGGAGTTGATTGGTCAGCTAAAGAAAGGGAGTTCTTGAGCTCCCTGTACAGGCACAAGTCAGCTATGTGACTTTCCATACATGAAAGGTTCAAAAAATGGTGGTCTTGGTATGGTCAGTGGGTAGGAATTTTGACTCAAAATATCATAAATTCACCTACCAAGCAAGTACATGTGCCATTGGCCATCTGGTGGCCCTGACAGATTTCAGCCAGCTTAAAGAATTTCAACAGTTTCTTGCTATTCTGCAAGGTAAGCTCAAAAAATTTCCATTAATTCCTCATTTCTTATTCTTGTAGGGTACTATTTCAGAATTTAAGGGAATTGAACAGTTTATATGTCTTTTGGGAAAATGAGAAGATAGATAAATGGGTGTATATATATATATTATATGTATACATATATATTAGTTAATAGTCACTGAACTATATACTTAAACTAGGAACTTGTTCTCATATGTAACTTATTCCTCAGTTAAAATTTTTTTTAAAAAATTACTGACTAACACTGGTAAGACTTTATGATTGGGTCCTCAAGAAAGACATACATTAGTTATTTTTTTAAAAGGTTTATTTATTTATTTGAAAGTCAGAGTTACACAGAGAGAGGAGAGATAGAAAAAGAGAGGTCTTTCATCTAATGATTCACCCCCCTATTGGCCACAATGGCTGGAGCTGCGCTGATCTGAAGCCAGGAGCCAGGAGTTTCTTCTAGGTCTCCCACACAGGCGCAAGGTGCACAAGGACTTGGGCCATCTACTACTGCTTTCCAAGGCCATATCAGAGAGCTGGATGGGAAGTGGAGCAGCCAGGACTAGAACCGGCGCTCATATGGGATGCCAGCACTTCAGGCTAGGGCGTTAACCTGCTGTGCCACAGCACCAGCCCCCATACGTTAGTTCTTAATGGGTCACAGTTTTCATGGTAGGAGGGGCAATGAAACAATGTTTTAAAAGGATAAGATGTTGGTTTCTCTCTGTCTCTCTCTCTCTCTCACTGCCCACTCTGCCTGTAAAAATAAATAAATAAATAAATAAAAAATAAATAAATAAATAAAAAGGATAAAATGTTGGCATTCAAGGAGGTATAGGGGCAACAGGGAGTCCTCTATTTAAGCTCTCAATGTTTGATATTTAAATGTATGAAGCAAACTGAATAACAGGAAAAAAATGCACATCTTTGCATGCATATTTATGTATAGGAATCTCACAAAATAAAAGAATCAAAGGGTCAGACCAGCTGCAGAAGGAAATAGGGGCTTGGTGCATTCACATGGAAATGGCCACAAGGCTGTGGGACAGTGTGGGAAGGAAATGCATGGTAAAAAACACAGCTGTCTTATTATGCAGGTAACATCTCTCAGACAGCAGCCCTCAGACAAACAGGTCATAGACTGTGCCAGTCTCTCTGGGCTGAAGTGTGGACCTTTGGTTTCTTTTCTGTGATACAGGTCCATCTCCTCCAGCTGACGAGAAGTCTGGAGAAGCAATTCATGACAACTGAATTTGTTCTGGAGGAGCTAGTCTTTCAGAAGATAAGGGAACTCTCAAATCCCTTTAATTTAAAGTAATCAGCCTACCAATGTGCCATATTTTGGGGTATCATTATCTGAGCCCCAAACAGCAGTAAACAGGAAAAAGTAGAACATCACTGAAAAAGGAAATACATACAGGTTGTCACTGAAGCAAGGGGATTGCAAATGCCCACCAAAGGATTCTGGGCTTTAAAAGGTGGCAGTGGGGAACTCAGGAAGATTTGTACAAGAAGATGTCAAATATATTTAGGCAGATTAGTCCAGCAATGCTGTGTAGAGTGGAGTGGAGAAGGAAAAGGCTCCTGCGGAGTCTAAGGGAGAGGTAGAACACAGTAAGAACAGTTAGTTTCAGGGAACAGTTAGTTCAGGTGCAGAAACAAAGTGACAGGAGAGGGTGTGGGAGAGGTTTTCCAATGAAGCAAAAAGCAAAATTGTATCTTAAGAAGGAAGCAGCCCCCAGCAAAAGTTTTTGTTTTCCTTAAACTTCATGGACTCCCTGTGAACCACAGAAGTCAGAAGGTTAAGGACACTATGGATGGTAAAGCAAAGGGCCTGGGTCTGAGACTATGTCAGGAAGGCACAGATGGGAGGCCCAAGCCTAACAGAGTTAGACGCCTCTCCTGAAGGTGCAGGGCAGTGGAAAATCACCCTCTGAATCAGGAAGAAGCAAAGGTGCAGGAGCTTTTATTAGATAATCCTGATTTTCCCCAGACAGGGTTTTCTGCAGGGTGAGAAGCAGGAGGACACAAACATATAAGAAGTCGCCCAGGATCAGTAACAGCAGTAAAATCAGTAACAGAAGAATTAGGCCAGCTTTCCCAAACATGGCGGAATAGCAACAGGGCTGTCTGCTCCAGGCTAGGCAAAATTAGTAGGAAAAAAGTGGGGGAAAATACACTGTCAAGCAAAGGTTTCTGGGAAAACCACAGTGGGAGGTCTGGCGAAAGCAGTAGAATCAGCCTGGACCTGTGTGAAAGGCGCAGTCACACAGCAATGAGAGCGGACACAACAAAGGACCCAGCAGCCTGGATTCAGAGAAAGCCCCTACTCTGGCGAGCAAGGTGAGGTCAGACTGCACGGGCCCATGCCACTGTGGATACATCTGGAAGGAGAGCCTAGGGGACTGCGCTGCCTTTGAATCAGCCGAGAACCTTCAAGGAAGCGGGGGGGAAAAGTGGCACATATCTCTCTCCACATCTCCCCCCTCCACATCAGTGCCCTGAGGCCAGCTGCGGGAAGGCTGGTGCCATTTTGGACAAAAGCAGGTAGCAGCTGCTCCAGCTCTTGTGTGGGAACCCTGCAACTAGCAGGGAGAGTCTCCATCCTATCAACAGGTGCAACCATAGCAGCTCAGGTGCAATTGGCCGGGACTGTCTCCACCTTGTCACCAGGGCAACAACAGCGACTCCACTGCGCCCACACAGCAGCGAGTTGGGTGGGGGAGCCATCCTGATGGAAGAGAAGTGCTGCCTGTGGGAACTCTTGTGTATACCCAGCACAGCTGTGAAGAGAGTGGGGCTATGGCCGGCAGATATTGTGCACGTAGGTGATCCAGAGACTTAGCCAGAGGGAAAAATCTGTGTTCCCCACTGACGTTGAGTCTGTCTGGGAGGATTGGGCTCAATCCGCCTGAGTGGATCACACATAGGCAGCAGCTCTGGGAACCTTCCATCTCTCTGTGTACAGAACAGACTAGCAGGGAGGATTGGATCCTGTTGCACTCCCTGAATATGAGAGCCTTGGGTGCTGAGACCGTGAAAACACTGTGACTGTGTGAGAGGGTGCAGGGTGTAGCTGGGTCTCTGGGCAATCACTGGGTGCAGCTCTATACCCACTGTGCCCCTTGGTTGCCTGAGGCAGCTCATTGCAGTGGGAACCCTGCTCACAGTGAGCAGATATTTGTGCAGTTCATATAGCGGCACAGAGGAGTGTTGAACACACTGGGAGCTAACACTCAGGCACTGTTCTGCTTACAGAAGAGGAGGTAAAGGCATGATCACACCAACAGAGGTGGCTATTCTCCCCAATTCTGCAAACAAGAGATCTACCATGTCCAATTTGGGTGTTACCCTGGATATTGCTCCACTCTAGAGCACTGACCAGAGTTCCCTGGCCACATGCAGCACACACATCTTGATATTCACTGAAAGTGCAGACACTCCATTAAGCTACAGAAGCATACCTCAAAGCTAAAAACCATTAGAGGAAAAACAACAACAACATCAATTAACTCCACAAATACCTAAAAATAAAGGGAGAAATTCAAGCAACAAGAATAAGTAAGGAGAGATTCCAAGATGCAGCTTAGGTAGAGATGTGATGCATTAGACTAGGGATAAACAGTGAAAGAAATGGGTGTACGAAGTGTACTCTCAGGGGAACTCTGGAGAGAAAACCACACTGGAAATCCCACAAGAGGAGGAGGAACCCTGTGGACTTCTGTGGAAGATGTGGATGCACAGCACAGACGCGGGCACAACAAACAACTACAGTGGCCGAGAGCCGCAGCAGGTGGCAGCCTGGAGAGGGAGGTGAGATCTGACTCCAGCAACCCATGGTGATATAACCAGAGGGAGAGCATGGTGTGAGTCTGGACTGGAGCCCTGGGGGTTAGCAACTGCTAGCGATTGCCGATGGACCCAGTGGAAGTAGAAGGGGCAAGTATGTCTTGTCCCACAATTTCACCACAACAGCATTCACTGCCTGGCTGAGAAATGGCAGGTGCCATTTAGGTCCAGGCAGCAGCTGCACAAGCCTTTGTGTGCATGCACAGCAACTGTCTGAGACAGGAAGCCACCTTCGCAGCAGTACTGGAGGCAGTAGCCAAGCAACATTCGGCCAGAGGCTCTTGTGTACCTGTGTGATCCAGTGATTCTAGCGGAGGGAACAATCTGCAGTCCCCACTGACTTTAAGCCTAGCTGGGAGGTAGCTGGGCAATCACATAGGACAGTGAGGTGTCCTCCGCCTTCCAGGATCAAGACATTCAGGCAGAGCTATCTTGAAAACATCTGTCTCTTGGTTGACTGGGCAGCCTGGCAGGACAAACAGAAACCTCTGCACGCAGCGACTGTGGGAGCTGTGTGTGCTGAGATCCTGGGAACTCAGCGGTTACATGAGAAGGTGCAGGGAGTAGCTGGGTCTCAGGGCAATCACCGGGAGTGGCTCCACATGGTCACTGTGCTCACAGTGGGGACTGCACAGATCATTTGTGCAGTTCATATGGTGGCACGGCGGGGTGGGGGGGGGGGGCTAACACCTGGCATTGCAATCTATCACGCCCAACTTGAGTGCTACCTTGGATACTTGCCCCAGTTGGAGCACTGACCAGAGGTCCTTGACCACACTCACCACACTCCTCTTGATATTCGCTGAAACTGCAGACATCCCGCTAAGCCAAAGAGGCATAGCTGAAAGACAAAAGCTGTCAGAGGAAAAAAAAAACAAAACTCAACCCCAAAAATGCCTAAAAACAAACACAGAAATTCAAGAAACAAGGACATGGCAGACATAATGACCCCCACACACACCAAAAGGGACACAACAACATTTCAATATTAGAATGTGAAGATGAAGAGATTGAGGAAATGCCAGAAACAATTCAAAAAATTAATCACAGGGCTACTCAAAGCAATCAGAAACAAATCCAAGAACTAAAGAAAACCAGACATGCTATGAATGAAAATCTTTCCAACAAAATTCATATTGTAAAGCAAAATCAAAATGAAATATTAAAAATGAGAACTTCTTTTGATCAAGGATCTAAAACTAATTCCTTGAGCAAGGACAGTCTATTCAATAAATGGTGCTGGGAAAATTGGATTTCCACGTGCAGAAGCATGAAGCAAGACCCCTACCTTACACCTTACACAAAAATCCACTCAACATGGATTAAAGACCTAAATCTACGACCTGACACCATCAAGTTACTAGAGAACATTGGAGAAACCCTTCAAGATATTGGCACAGGCAAAGAGTTTCTGGAAAAGACCCGGGAGGCACAGGCAGTCAAAGCCAAAATCAACTATTGGGATTGCATCAAATTGAGAAGTTTCTGTACTGCAAAAGAAACAGTCAGGAGAGTGAAGAGACAACCGTCAGAATGGGAAAAAATATTTGCAAACTATGCAACAGATAAAGGGTTAATAACCAGAATCTACAAAGAGATCAAGAAACTCCACAAAAACAAAACCAACAACCCAATTAAGAGATGGGCCAAGGACCTCAATAGACATTTTTCAAAAGAGGAAATCCAAATGGCCAACAGGCACATGAAAAAATGTTCAAGGTCATTAGCAATCAGAGAAATGCAAATCAAAACCACAATGAGGTTCCACCTCACCCCGGTTAGAATGGCTCACATTCAGAAATCTACCAACAACAGATGCTGGCGAGGATGTGGGGAAAAAGGGACACTAACCCACTGTTGGTGGGAATGCAAACTGGTGAAGCCACTATGGAAATCAGTCTGGAGATTCCTCAGAAACCTGAAGATAACCCTACCGTTCGACCCAGCCATCCCACTCCTTGGAATTTACCCAAAGGAATTTAAATTGGCAAACAAAAAAGCAGTCTGCAGCCTAATGTTTATTGCAGCACAATTCACAATAGCTAAGACCTGGAACCAACCTAAATGCCCATCAACGGTAGACTGGATAAAGAAATTATGGGATATGTACTCTTTAGAATACTATACTGCAGTAAGAAACAACGAAATCCAGTCATTTGCAACAAAATGGAGGAATCTGGAACACATCATGCTGAGTGAAATAAGCCAGTCCCAAAGGGACAAATACCATATGTTCTCCCTGATCGGTGACAACTGACTGAACACCAAAATGGAAACTTGTTGAAGAGAAAGGGACACTATGGGAAACGGTGACTTGATCAGCATTGCCCTGACTGTTAATGAACAACTTAATACATTATCCCTCTTAGTAGTTTTTTTGTCTGTTCTACTTAATATGACTGATTCAATTCTGTAATTAATACACAGTTATTCTTAAGTGTTGAAATTTAACTGAAATGTGATCCCTGTTAAACATAAGAGTAGGAATAAGAGAGGGAAGAGATATATAATTTGGGACATGCTCAAGCTGACTTGCCCCAAATGGTAGAGTTAGAAACATACCAGGGGACTCCAATTTAATCCCATCAAGGTGGCATGTACCAATGCCATCTCACTAGTCCAAGTGATCAATTTCAGTTCGCAATTGATCATAATGAAAGGACTAAGAGTCAAAGGGAGCACATAAGCAAGTCTAGTACCTGCTAACACTAACCGATAGAATAAATAAAGGGGAGAGTGATCCAACATGGGAAGTGAGATACTCAGCAGACTCATAGAATGGCAGATGCCCTAAATAGCACTCTGGCCTCAGAATCAGCCCTAAAGGCATTCAGATCTGGCTGAAAAGCCCATGAGAGTATTTCAGGCATGGAAAGCCAAGACACTCTGGCAAAAGATCTCTGTGAGTGAGATCTCAGTGGAAAGAACAGGTCTTCAAAGAAGGAGGTACCTTTCTCTGAAGGGAGGAGAGAACCTCCACTTTGACTATGACCTTGTCTAAACAAGATAAGAGTCGGAGAACTCAAGGGGCTTCCATAGCCTTGGAAACTCATGACTGGAGCATAGGGAGATTACTGATGCCATAGACAGGAGTGTCAATTGGTAAAGTCAACAACAGGAGTCACTGTGCACTTACTCCTCATGTAGGATCTCTGTCCTTAATGTGCTGTGCATTGAGATTTAATGCTATAATGAGTACTCAAATAATATATTTCACTTTGTGTTTCTATGGGGGTGCAAACTGTTGAAATCTTTACTTAATGCATACTAAACTGATCCTCTGTAAAAAAAAAAAAAAAAAAAAAAAAAAAAAAAAAAAAAAGAAACTATCAACTCCCAACTTGACTCTCACTGGGATTAAACATGACAATAGGTCTGATCTGATTTCATCATCATTAAAAAAAATCATCTATTATTTTTCACTTTATGTTTCTGTGTGGGAGCAAACTGTTGAAATCCTTACTTAATGTATACTAAGCTGATCTTCTGTATATTAAGATAATCGAAAATGAATCTTGATGTGAATGGAAGGGGAGAGGGAGTGGGAAAGGGGAGGGTTGTGGGTGGGACGGTATGGGGGGGAAGCCATAGTAATCCATTGTTTGTACTTTGGAAACGTATATTCATTAAATAAAAGTTAAAAAAATAAATAAATAAATAAAATAAAAAAAAAAAGAAATATTAAAAATGAAGAATTTTGAGCTGGCACTGTAGCATAGCTGGTAAAGCCACTACCTGCCATCCCAGCATCCCATATAGGCGCCAGTTCAAATCTCGGCTGCTCCATTTCTGATCCAGCTCTCTACTATGGCCTGGGAAAGAAGTACAAGATGGCCCAAGTCCTTGGGCCCCTGAACCTGTTCGGGAGACCTGGAAGAAGCTCCAGGCTCCTGTGGCTTCAGATCGGCACAGCTCTGATGTTGTGGTCATCCGGGGAGTGAGCCAGCAGATGGAAGACCTCTCCCTCTCTCTCTCTCTCTCTCTTTCTCTTTCCCTCTGCCTCTCTGTAACTCTGTCTTTCAAATAAATAAATAAATTTTTTTTTAAAAAGAATTGAATACATCAAATAAAAAAAAATGTGGTGGAAAGCCTGAAAAGCAGTCTTGGTGGGGCAGAAGAAAGAATATCAAAACTAGAAGACAAATCTTTAGAAATTTTTCTATAAGACCAAAAAAAGAAAAAAAGAAGAAGAAAATAGAAAACTTAAAAACAGTGTTGTAGGTATATGGCACACTATCAAGCAACCCAACACATGGTACGTAGGAGTTCCTGAATGTATAGAGAAGAGAGAGTAGACTAGAAGACCTATTTAGTGAAATAATTATAGAAAGCTTTCCTAATTTGGAGAAAGGGACATCCAAGTACAGGAAGCACATAGAACTCCTAACAGACATGACCAGAAAAGATCCTCACCATATTGCAGTCAAACTTTCCATAGTATAGCATAAAGAAAAGATTCTAAAATGTGCATGAGAAAAATGCTGGATTAGTTTCAGAGGATCTTCGATTAGACTCACAGCTTACTTCTCATCAGAAACCCTACGGGCTAGAAGGGAATGGCGAGATACAGTCCTAATCTTGATAGGATAAAACTGTCAACCCAGAATACTGTATCCTGTAAAACTTTCATTTATGAGTGAAGGTGAAATAAAGATCTTGTATGGCTGGCGCCGCGGCTCACTAGGCTAATCCTCCACCTTGCGGCGCCGGCACACCGGGTTCTAGTCCCGGTCGGGGCGCCAGATTCTGTCCCGGTTGCCCCTCTTCCAGGCCAGCTCTCTGCTGTGGCCAGGGAGTGCAGTGGAGGATGGCCCAAGTGCTTGGGCCCTGCACCCCATGGGAGACCAGGAGAAGCACCTGGCTCCTGCCTTCGGATCAGCACAGTGTGTTGGCTGCAGCGCGCCAGCCGCGGTGGCCATTGGAGGGTGAACCAACGGCAAAAGGAAGACCTTTCTCTCTGTCTCTCTCTCTCACTGTCCACTCTGCCTGTCAAAAAAAAAAAAAAAAAAGATCCTGCATAAGAAATAGAAATTGAAAGAATTTGTCACCACTCATCCAGCCTTACAAAAGATGTTTAAAGATATGCTACACACAGAAACAAGAAAGATGGTCATTATTATGCAAGATTGTGAAGGCAGAAAATCCCCCAGTAAAAGTATAGTGCCATTCCCTTGAAGTCAATATTTTAAAATCAGGGATGTTCCCAGAAATTGTAGGTTACAGCCAAGGCAGGGACCAACTCTACCATTGAAAACAAGTGGCTTCAGCTACACCCTTTGGATAGGACATGTGCTTTCCAGTCCACAGCAGATGCCCATAAATAAGGACCCCACACACACACTGATACCGTAGTCCTTATGTGCTTTCCCGGGTAGACTCTTGTTTTTACAGAAGCAACTTGTAGTATTAATGAAAATTTATTTTTCGGTAAATATTAGGAGGATGCTGCAAGAGCTGCCTGTGATTGCTCTCTGCTTCTTTGAGGTACTTCTCTTTTCACCCTCAACTGCTGAGCCAACTAGCACTGTAGTGCTGGGAACTTGAGGTCGTGAGTTCCAGAGATGCAGCTGTCACAAGATGCCTTGGTAGGAGCTGTGAGGGAACAGAGGAGAGGGGCCGTTAAAGAAAAGGGGAGCAAAGAAAGAAGGGGACAGAGGCCCAGGGAGAGAGGAGATTGGAAAAGGGAGACTTACCAGCGCCTCCTAAACCAGAAGATTAAGCCTGCACCGAGCCCCAGTAAGGCCAGGACCACCAGCACCACGATCAAGTACACAGAGGTGTGGCTCCCAGCTGCATTAGAGAAACAAGAGATGTCTCTGTGCACAAGACCCCTCACTGTATCAAGACCCCTGCTCTGAGCACCTTGCAGGGGAGTAGGTGCCTCCCATTTCCTCCGTTGGAAGCTCCTACTTCTATGCCTCATGTGTCTAGATCCCCCCACCCAGCTTTTCTCAGGGCCTGGGAACCCCTAACTCAGTTCCCTTCAGCACACGATGGCGTGGGCCTAGAAGGGAAGAGCAGCAGCTCTGCAGGTGGGCCAACCTGAGTCTAAGCCCAAATTCTTTCACTTTCTTAGTGACTCCAGGCAGGTGCCCATCTTAGCCTGAATTTCTTCCTTTATAAAAAAAGGATGCGCCTTGTTCAAAGGACAGTGGTGATTAGAGGGAATGCCGAGTGCAGGGTGGTCAGCCTACGACTTGGAAGTGCTCAGGAAGCCACAGCTCTCTGTTTACCAACCTTTCTGAAGTCCCTGGTCCCCTCTCAGCTGGGAAATGAATCTTCTTGGGATTCTTTACTTGCCACCTAACTTTTGGATCTCTGAAATTTTGGATGTGTTTCCTCGTGAATATAGTGCACCTGATCTCCATCCTTTCTTTTAAGTCTCTATCTCTTTCCCGTATCTGGAATCCTCTCCTCCTTGCCCATCCCGGCCTGGCCCAGAGTCTCCTTCCTGAAACTCTTCTATCCTGGGTGTGTCAAGCCCATCCCTTCCCCAGTGCCCCCTCTATGCAGGAGGACCACCTCCTCCCATTTCCAGCCTGGACCCCAGTTCTTTCTCACCCCAGTAGAGGACGATGTCCTGGCCTCCTAGACTGCTGTGCTTCACCCGACAGGACAGGCCAGCCGCATCCCCAGCTGCCACGTCCAGGGTAACTCGGAGATACCACGTCCCATCGGCATTGGGCAGGAAGTCACCTTGTCGAGTGTGTGGCTGCTTCTGGTCTCCCCGCATCCACATCACCTGGACAGGCTTTGGGTAGAAGCCAGAGACACGGCACACTAGCAGCAGACGGCCAGGTCCAGGGCTGGGGCCGCTGGACAGCCAGGCCTCGGGCTTCACTGTATCCAGTAAGAGAACGGGGGAGGGGACCATGAGGATTATTCTGCATTTGAGGCTCTTCCCGCCTCAAGGTCCACTTTCAGAGACAAAGCCTCTCGTGCCTCCAGCCCCTTTGAGTCCCTTTCTCCAGGACAGCCTTCCCCCGATTCTCATTCCCCTGCCCTGACCCAGGTGTCCTGGAAACAAGCCCTCCTCTGTACAAGTGTTGCTTTGTTCATCTGTCTTCTCCCCCTCCAGCAGGGATCCTGTCTGCCAGCCCCCATTCTGACCCTCAGTGTTTACTCAGTGCAATTCATGTCCCCCATGAGGTATTCCATTACTGTCTGTGGGACGAATAAACACCCTCATGCTTTTTTTTTTCTTTTTTTTTCTTTTTTTTTTCTTTTTTTTTTTTTGACAGGCAGAGAGGACAGTGAGAGAGAGAGAGAGACAGAGAGAAAGGTCTTCCTTTACCGTTTGTTCACCCTCCAATGGCCGCTGCGGCCAGCGCACTGCGTTGATCCAAAGCCAGGAGCTAGGTGCTTCTCCTGGTCTCCCATGTGGGTGCAGGGCCCAAGCACTTGAGCCATCCTCCACTGCACTCCCGGGCCACAGCAGAGAGCTGGCCTGGAAGAGGGGCAACCAGGACAGAATCCGGCACCCCAACCAGGACTAGAACCCGGAGTGCCAGCGCTACAGGCAGAGGATTAGCCTAGCGAGCTGCAGCGTCGGCCCACCCTCATGCTTTATGAATGCCCTCCTGGGTCCTTCTCTTCCTCGGATGCTCAAACGGAAGGGACGCTTGGAATGGAAAAACCCAGATGAAGCCCCCTACTGGATGTGGGGCTAAGGAAGGCAGGCTGACCTTGCTTCTCCAGTTCTGATCTCCCAGCCTCAATGAGACCACTGACAAATTGGGGACAGGTGTTATTCAGGAGCTCCTGTATCATTTCTCTTGTCCCATGGTCCAGGTTGAGCTCTTTGACAACAAGCTTTACAAACGGCGGAGTCCCTGGAGCTGCCTCCCACAAAGTTCCTCGGAAACTCAAAACGTGCATTCCTTGATAGGCCACGTGGAAGAAGCTTTCTGAGGCATTGCCAGGGTGCATCTCACAGCCAGCAAACACCTGAAGCTCAATAGGGTCTGTGGAAAGGATTAGAGAAGAGTTCAAAAGACTGGAAGTAGGGAAGCAGAAGAAATTGGTGTGGATGTTATAATGGGGACTTGGAGTTTAGAGAAATTAGTGTGGGTGGCTTGCAGCAGGCATGTCAAAGGGATATTTTGAGGAGTCAGAGACTAGGACATCACCAGGCAGAAGCAGCAACAGAAGAGGTGGGGAGATGCTCATCAGGTGAGGCCACAGTCTCCCCGCTGGGCTTCTGCATCCACCCTTTCCCTTGATGGCTGCCCAGGATCCTCTCCCTCTACTCACAGGTTAGCTTCAGCAGTTTGACAAAATCTTGAATGTCCCTGGTGAAACTGAGTCGATAAACCCAAAGCTCATTCTGCACCTGCTCCCACTGCTGGAGGTTGAATGTGCCCTGGGACCAGGGCTTCAGGAAGCGGATGGAGTCTGAGTCATTGCTCCAACTGTGGGTCTGCAGCTCCCCCAGCCACGCCAAGCAGTCTGTGCGTGCCTGGCTGCTGCTGACAAAGGAGGAGATCTGCAGTCCATGAAACGGGAAACTTCTTTGCAAGACTGGAGGGAAAAAGAAGAAGATTGGATGGCATTCTGGCAAGGGGTAGCTGCAACCTGACACTCCAGTATCTGCTATGAGCGCCAGTGCAGTTCAGGATGCTCTGCTTCTCATGCAGCTCCCTGTTAATGTGTCTGGGAAAGGAACTAGATGATGGTCCAAATACTTGGGCTTCTGTTCCCCAACAGACAGACACGGATAGAGTTCCTGGCTCCTGACTTGGGCTTGGCCTAGCCATAGCCTTTGTAGACATTTAGGAAGTGAATCAGGGGGTGGAAGATCTCTCTCTCTCTCTCTCTCTCTCTCTCTCTCTCTCTCTCTCCCCCCTCACCCCCACTCCCAACCCCCTGTGTCTGTAACTACTTTTCAAATACATAAGTGTGGAAGAGGAAGGAGAAAAGGAGGAATGAAGAGGAAAAGGAGAAAGAGGAGACTGGAGAGGCATGGCAAATGGTCGGGAGCGCCAAGAGTGCAAGGAGACAAAACATCAGCTATGGGCCGGGCTCCCTCTCCTGGAGGGCGCAGCTGCTTTCTGGCGGGGCTAAGCAGTGCGCTCCGCGCTCCCGGGATGAGTCCAATCTCCCTTGGGGCTCCATCTAGCCTCCCCTGTCGCGCCCGCTCTCCTCCAACCAACTTTCTCCGGACTCCCTGCGCATACCCGCGCGCCCTTGTTCTACTTACGCTCAGAACTTCCTGAAACCTTGTGGAGCCCCAAAAGCAGCAGGAACAGCAGGGGGCCCATGTTGCTGGGCGTGGGCTCGCGGAGCGAGCTCCCCGCTCCTGGAGCGGGAACCCCCAACCTCCTCGCTGCGTTCCCTCCGCCTCCAAGTCCCGAATGTCCCCGCCTGGCCCGCTGGCTCCAGTTCTTGAGCTCAAACTAGCGCTGCACTCCCGCTGCAGCTTCCCGGGAACTTGTTTCTCCTGTCAGGTGCCGGTAGCGGTAGCGCTGAGCAGTGGCTCGGGTCCAGGGAGTCCTGACGCAGCTGCTTCCTGCAGTAAAGTTCATACCCCGCTTGTCTCCACCTCCTGTTTCCGGGTAGAGGCTGGGAGCGAGTATGGGAAGTTTCCCAACTGTGGTTTCACTTTAAAAATAGGCACGGAGTTGTGTCCTTTGTCCAATTTCGAGCTGCTAAAAAATCAAAAGAAAGTAGAAAGAAAGTCCTTGGTTCACCGTGGCTGCCTGCAGGCGGAAAGCCTGGTGATTTCAACTTGCTTTCCACCTTTCTGTCTTTCCAATGTATTTTTTAGTTACCTGAAAATAGGTCTTCCAATATTTCTACAAGTGCGAGTATCACATTGATAGTACACCAAAAACTTTAAAATTCATTTTTCTCGGTCGTATATTAAGATGATTAGACCAAGTTGGCCAAGATTCTTTACAACTTTCCGTTGAGGGACCCCCCCTTCACCTCCCTTTCCACCTGTCAGGGTCCCTTCTCTTCCCTCCTCCTCCTTGTCTTCCCTGACCCCTCTGCCTCCTCTCACACCTGCTGTTCACTCATTCACCCTCCAAACATGAGCCTCCATTATAAAAGGTGTACCTGGACAGCCAGCTCTGCAGTTCCCATGCTAAAAATGAGTGACAGAAATGGAAAGGGGGGGGGGGGTTGCAGTTGAGACAGTGCAGAACCTTCGACCTCAGAAAGCCACCCCCACACACCTGTGGTCAGAGCCTTGAAAACACTCTGTTACCTCTCCACTTCTTTGATTTGGTCTGTTGCCGGCTTGCCTCTAGTTTACTTCTTTTTAATTTTCTCTCAGGTGGGCTCCCTTTACATTTCCAGCTTCATCGCCCAACCTTGTGCCTGATCTCCTGAAACAGCTTTCTTCCAGAACAAAGTGGTTGGCATGACCTACAAGATCATGCCTGGCCCAGCTTTGGTCCACGGTTGAAGGTCATCTTGCACCCCAGTCTCACTTCTTCTGCACCTTAGCCTCACTGACACGCTTTCATTTCCTCTAAAATGCAAACCTTCTTCCTGTCCACGATCTCTGCACAAACACTTCCCTCAGTTCAGAAAGTTCCTGACCCTTTCCTGCCATTGCCTCCCCTCCTGCCTATGCCTAGTTATTTCCCGCTCAGATTCAGGCCCAAAGGCCACGTTCTCGGATCTCCAGACTGGACAGGACAATCTGTGAGTTCCAACTTCCACTCTTTGTACACTAACTCACTTTGTGAACTTCTCCTCCCGGCACATGTAGAGCTCATCGTTACAGAAATGTTCACAGCTTGTCTCCTTCTGTGGCCTCTCCTCAGTCGGCTGGAGAGATGCCATAGTGCAAGGGTCATGCTGCTTACTCGGATTCCCTTGTCTGCCAACACTAACATGCTCCCGTCCACTGCAAACACCGTGGTAGCTAGAGCCCTGCAGAAGAGGGCTCTGCCCTCATGCTAGGCCGGGATCCTGGGAACAGCCCAATCTAGCCAACTTATTATTAATGTCTCCCCAAACAGTATGATGTGCCATGGAAAATTTGTTTGGTTGCAAATAAGAGGTTAAACGATTAAATTAAGATAGAAATTGTCCAGATAGTGGATAGGAGGGAAGCCATAAGGATAGAAATGAAAGGGAAAATGATTATATGAATAATTGTACAATATCTAAGTTTCATTCTTCAAATTTTCAAGCTCCCCTTAAGAACTTGAACAGTTCTGTTTAGGTACGTGTATCAAAATTTTCAAGTGCTAACATTCTTGCAGACTTAAAGACATTAAGCTGCCACATGAGACAGCCTCATTCCATAGCAGTATGCATGGGTTTGAGCCCCACTCTGCTTCTGATCCAGCTTCTTGCATCCACATGGGAGACCTGAATAGAGGTCTTGGCTCCTAGTTTTGGCCTGGCATTACACCAGCTCTTGTGGGCATTTGGGAAGTGAACCAGTGGGTGGAAATATTCATATTCATTCTCTCTTTTTCTCTCTCTTTCAAATGAATAAACATAAATAAAAGGACAAGAAGCTGTTTCTTGCCTGTTTTTTTTTTTTTAATGAAAAAAAGCCAGACAGTATAACCTTCAGTTGTTTATCTGTAGCTATGCATTTTTTTGCTATTACAACTTCAACTGCTTTCTTCTAAGAAGAGAGCCTCTGAATCCTGGATGTGTTGCAATGTATTATCTAGAAAGAACCTTTCCAAGAAAGACAAATGCAGAAGACCAGTACACAGGAAGTTGGTCATTTACCCAAAGTCTCCAATTAGGCCACAATAGATACTGATTGATCTCATTTAAATGTAGAATCTAAAATAGTCAAATTCATGGAAGCAGAGGATAAGATAGGAGTTGTCAGGTGCTAGGGGGAGGAGAAGTAGGGTAATGATAGTCAAAGAGGGCAAAGTTTCCATTATGTAGCCCCTATGTTATGGTGATGTAATATATAGTATGATGAAGACAGTTAATATTGTATTATATGTTTGTGAGTTGCTAAACAGATAGACCTCAGATTAAACCTCACTCCTTCACACTCACAGACACACGTGCCCATACTATATAGCAACAAGTAGAAGTAATGGGCACAATAATTAGCTTGATTGTGATGATCATTACACAACATATGCATAATAAAAATATCAAGTTGTATACCTCAAATAAATTAAAATGTTATGTGACAATGATAGGCAAATAAGACTGTTTAAAAAATATGCCCAAGATTTGGGAAAAAAAAATCTCAGCCCACAGTACTTCCCACTAGCTGTGGCCCATGCCCCTAGACTAATAATTTCCTACACTTCTAGAGGATTTTTAGTTTCCAACAAGCTTTCAAATGTACCATGTGTTTAATCCCCACAGCCATTACACAAGATAGGGATTACTAACTTCATTTTGTAAATGAGGAAAACAAATGAGACAGAGCATGCCGCTCTAAGCAGCATACAACTAATGGATGACATGGGGATGCAGCTAGAATTCTGATCTTCTGACTCCTTTGCCCAGCATACCTCTTTTCTCCAAGCTCCTCCTCTTAGGAAGTGGGTAAATGGCATAGCTGTTGTGGTTTCTTTCAACGTCGGGAGCCTACTGATCATCACAGCAGAGGAAAACTTTCTGGGATGGGAGGTTTGTAGGACTAGCATGAAAGAATTACAAATGATTTGACTAAAAATAGCCAAAAATGTAATTTATCATGGAATACATAAACACAACCATCTTCAGAGCAGTGCAAGGTATTTTTTCCTCTTAGAGAGGAATAATGGGTGCACCTGCTTATCACTGCTGACAGCCATCTGGGTTCAAAGTTTCCTTTCTCTCTGAATTGTTTTCTGTTTAGTTCTGGTGGCCATATGCTGACTCATTTAGTTCTCTGTGTACTCCTGATGTAACTTTTTACAAAAGTTTAATTATTTTATTGATTTGAAAGGCAGAGAAGAGAGAGAGAGAGAAATCGATCCTCCATCTGCTGGATCACTACCCAAATGCCTACAACAGGCAATGCTGAGCCAAGAACTCCATCTGGGTCTCTCACATGGATGGCAGAGACTCGAATACTTGAGCCATCACCTGTTGCCTCCTAGGTTACATGGTAGTAGGAAGCTGAAGCATCCCAAGTGGAGGTAGAACCCAATCCTAGGCACTCTGATATGGGATGCGGGTGCCCCACGTGTGGCTTAACCCACTATTCCACAACTGCCTTCTGGCATTACCTTTTTATTCTCTTTACTACTACTTTTATTGTTTACTGCTACTTTTATTGTTCAATTGGCTGGCTTGGTTTAAGCTTCCGAAGAAAACTTTCCCATTGGTCTCCAAAGTACTTTGATTTGCTCTCACTGATTTATGTAAATCATACAGCATCTCACTATCTGAAATTAACTGGCTAAATTTGTTTTGCTTGCTAATTTTCTGATTGACTGTCTCTTATCTTAATAACGTAACCCCAGTGCTTAAAACACTGACTAGAATTTTGAAATCAATAAAAACTTGTTAAATACCCTCCCAAGCCCATTTCTTATTTCTACAACTCTTCTAATATAAACAGTTCATATTTAATCCTAGTAAACATCCTACAATTTCCTTCCTGGTTTATTCACTGCTGCATCCAGTACAAAGACTAGCCCCTGGGACAATTTAGGCACTCAGATGTGTTTCAAAGGACTGAAAGTAGATAGTATTAATTGATGAGGCCAAGGCAACTTCAGCTGGCTGACAAGGTCACAGCAGAAGGTCTGTCTCAGCAAGGCATAAGAAGGACAGCTGCGGTCCTCTTGGTGGTTTTAGGTTTGGTGGGAACTACAAGCTGGAGCTTCCTGGTGGTCCTGCTAATGATTGCTGTATTCCGAATTTTATGGAAGAGCACTTAGTCTCATAACCTCCAAAATGTCCATTGCCTTGTAGAACTTTAATCAAGCAGAATGTTAGTGTAGAAGAAAGGGTTAATGCCTTATGCAAGGTTGAGCTGTTTGTAGAAAAGAATTAAAAGGCAACAGGCTCTCTGGTATATACTTCTCACTGGAATAAAGATAGATGTTAATAAAGCTTTAATTCACTATATGCTACAAATACTACAATGGTTAGGATGTCAAAACTGTAGAATAGATCTAAGTAAACCTTTAAATAAGTACAATAAAGAAATTAAAGAATTACAGAAATAATTGCAAAGAGGGGATACATTTTAAAAAGGGTCTGCTTTGAACTTGGGGCTTCTAGTAAAGATTAGATTAGGAAGGTACTATTCTAGCCTATGTAGCCAATTTCTGCATAGTTCAGCAGCACTCGAGGCCTTGGCTTGTGTGGGCTGCCTGTTGTCTCGCACCTGTCTGTGATTGTAACCCATGCTCTGAGTATGCCCTTGAAAATAAAAAAAAAGTAATTAGAAAAAATGGACAACAGGCTTTTCATTGTAAGAAGAAAAAATCATTATGTGGCTTATAATATAAAAATAAAGTCTGGTGCTAAAAAGCCAGAGCCATGCCATCAGCCTTGCTGTGAGTGTCTCTCATCTCTTCGAGCACTGACACCTCTCACACCTTGGGGCCCCTGGACTGGCTGGAGCTGGTCTCTGGCAATTAATACTCATTTTACTGCTGAAAAAAATAGTGTAGAAATTTTTAATAGCTTCCCACCAACCAGTATATATTGACTCTACAATTATAACTCCAATCCTCTCAAATTTCATGTTTTTTTGCATTGTACTGTGGGTCTTCCCTCATATTGTCCCCAGGGAATACCTGAATACACTGCTGGGGTGGGGGGCTCTAAAATGGAGAAAGGATAAAGTGAAAGAAAGCCAGGGACTTTGACCCTAGAGACACCTGGGACTCCTCCTCCTCTGGGAGTCAAACCTAATGCATATAATGAGTGTGGCTGTTAAGAGGTGATAGAAAATGTTGTAAGGGAGAATGAGAGGGTAAGTGAAAATAAAATTGTATAATTTGGGTAATAAGGCAACATCAGAAGTACAACAAGCATTGATGGGGAAAACAGAAGGCTAGGGAGCCATGAACACTGATGGATACACCCTTTACACAAATGTCCTGCAGTTAAACACATTATGCGAAGGACCTACAGCAGAATCAGAGAATCTAAAGCTTGGATCCAAAGATCCCCACATCGCTTCTGTAGCTCTACAGTGGACAGATACCTATTACACACAGTATATTGAAATAGGTGCTGTGTATACCAAACAGCAATCCAGTTTAGATCCTGGCCTAACAATTGAACTCCTGACCACATGTGTAAGTGCATGTATAACCATATTCATAATTGCATTATGTGTAATGACCCTAAACTAAAGCATTTATCCACTCAAGAGCAGTTTTCCTTCTCTAAGTGGAACCCTGTGTTTTTCCTAGTTTGGGGATGTTCTTTTGTGTTATCTTCTTGATGGCTGCTTTTCCACATGCTGTCCTCTACATCTTTTTAGTTTGATTTTATACTTTCCTTGTTTTTATCTCTCAATGCATTTTGAGGTAATTTCTTCAGAGCTCTCTACTACTTCACCAATTTTATCTTCACTGTCTCTATTGTGCTATTTAAATTGTCCGTTTTTAATAGTAGTGACAATTTCTCATTTCTTGAAGATTTGATTCTGTTTTAAAATACTCGTGTATTTCATCACACCACCCTATTTTTCACTCCTTATTTCCCTTCCTTTAGTTTGCTAAACACTTGAACAGTTTAAACATACTTATTAGCTCTTTCACATTGTTTCATTACCTCCCACACTTGGGATGTGAATTTTCTAGAGTCTGATGACTCTTTTCACAATGTAACTCATTGTCCTTTCTATCATGTCTTCATCTTCATAGGTTTTCTTAATGTTTTGTGTTTTCCTCCCATGGGAGTCCTATCTTCCCTAGTTTGTGGGAAAAATCCATATAAAAATATTATGCCTTTGTTTCTGCCAAGGTCATACAAATGTCAATGACCCTAACAGCTTGTGGTTCACATTCTTTGTAGACAACAAAACATGGAGAACCTAAACCAGTGAATATTACAGTCCTGGAGCTTTAATTCCTCAGGGGTCTTATCTATCCATCTCTCTCTCTCTCCCATTTTACCCAAGGTCTCAGCACATTTTCTTATTATTTCCCAGGGCCAATGGACAAAAGTTTCCTTATCCCTTTGTTATTATACCTGTTAGATGACCCAGCTTTATGGGGGAAGGAGGTCCTCTTTTACAATCATTTCTTCTGTTCTAAAAAAATCTCCTGTCCCTTCAAGAGCATTATAAAAGCAGTCCCCAGAATCTAGGCAAAACTAAAAGCAAAACATCCATGAGCTTCCAATCATCAGCTCACTTATACAGCTGTTTATCATGCCTCTGAATACACATCTGTTCCTTTGAGCTTCATTAGCTGTGTTGCTTAAAATTTTTAGGTTACTTTCTCTGAAGGGAGGAGAGAACTTCCACTTTGATTATGGTCTTGTCTAAATAAGATCAGAGTTGGCGAATTCAAGAGGCATCCATAGCCTTGACAGCTCATGACAAGAGCCTCAGGTGATTACTGACATCATAAATAAGAGTGTCAATTGTTAAATCAACAACAGGAGTCACTGTGCACCTGCTCCCCATGGACCTCTGCCCTTAATGTGGTGTACTATGAGAATTAACGCTAAAACTACTACTCAAACAGTACTCTATACTTTGTGTGTCTGTGTGAGTGCAGTCTGTTGAAATCTCTACTTAGCATATACTAAGCTGATCTTCTGTATATAAAGATAATTGAAACTGAATCATGATGAAGAATGGGATGGGAGAGGGAGTGGGAAATGGGATGGTTGCAGGTGGGAGGGAGGTTATGGAGGAAAAGCTGCTATAATTCAAAAGTTGTGGCCGGCGCCGTGGCTCACTAGGCTAATCCTCCGCCTAGCGGCGCCAGCACACCGGGTTCTAGTCCCGGTCAGGGCGCCGGATTCTGTCCCGGTTGCCCCTCTTCCAGGCCAGCCCTCTGCTGTGGCCAGGGAGTGCAGTGGAGGATGGCCCAGGTGCTTGGGCCCTGCACCCCATGGGGAGACCAGGAAAAGCACCTGGCTCCTGGCTCCTGCCATCGGATCAGCGCAGTGCGCCGGCCGCAGCGCGCCGGCCGCGGCGGCCATTGGAGGGTGAACCAACGGCAAAAGGAAGACCTTTCTCTCTGTCTCTCTCTCTCTCTCACTATCCACTCTGCCTGTCAAAAAAAAAAAAAAAAAAAAAAAAAGTTGTACTTTGCAAATTTATATTTATTAAATAAAACTTGAAAAAAAAAAAGAAAATCACTGCCAAAAAATTTTTAAAAAATTTTTAGATTACATTGCACTCAGTTTTTCAAGCCTTTGAAGTATGTATTGGGATGTTTGGGATCTCTATTTTCTTACCCTGGCTCATTGTCAGAAATTGTTCACTATTCACTTTACAATGACATCTTATCCAGAAGAGGCCATTCAGAACGGGGAAAGGTCTTAAATCATGCAAGTAGGAAACAACTTAAGGGACTGTGGATTTCCAGCCAGTATGTGAACTTCTGTCACAAAGAAACGGGAAGTCATTTGCTTCATAACTGCTTCATTTAGTGGCATCAGGTCCCATGTGTGAAATTTACCAGAAGACAAATTTTAGGTCAACACAAGAGTGAGAAAATTGTTAGAGGTATCCAGCAAAGGATGGTCTGAATCCTTGTGAACTCTGCTAATACAGATGTCCAGCTCAATTTAGATTATTATCTGCCAAGTGTGTGATTGAAAAGATTACCGTGTGGAATTGTATCTCCAGCAGTTCTAAGGACTTTAATTTTGTGACAAAATTCTAATCTTATGAGCTCACATTTCATGGTCTGTGGTTCAAGTGGCCTGCAAATCTGCACTTTTACCAGAGGGACATCAATCTCCAATGAAATGCGCCCAAATCCATAGAATAGCCAAAGACATGGGGAAATGCACCTTTCAAATAGAGACAGGGTGCACCTACCATTTTATAATCTTCCCCATTTTTCTCCATGACTCACAATTTACAAAGCAAATGCTTTTGAAGAATAAATACCATGCCACCAAAACCTGGCTACATCTTCCAGGTTTTTTTAAACTATATGTTGCCTGTTCTATTCTCAGTGTTAGACAAAGAGAGAAAGAGAGAAAGAGAGAGAGAGAGAGAAAGAGAGAGAGAGAGAGGAAGGAAGGAAGGAAGGGAGGGAGGGAGGGAGGGAAAGAAAGAAACTCTATAAAAGGGCTGGAGCTGTGGTGTAGTGGGTAAAGCCTCCGCCTGTGGTGCCAGCTTTCCGTATGGGCACTGGTTCAAGTCCCAGCTGCTCTACTTCCAATCCAGCTCCCTGCTATGGCCTGAGAAAGCAGTAGAAGATGGCCCAGTTCCTTGGGCTCCTACACTCATGTGGGAGACCTGGAAGAACTCCTGGCTCCTGGCTTCAGATGGGCTCAGTTCCAGCTGTTGCAGCCATTTGGGGAGTGAACCAGAGGATGGAAGACTTTCTCTGACTGCCTCTGCCTGTCTGTAATTATGCCTTTCAGATAAATTAATAAATCTTTTAAAAATAATAAATAAAATAAAACTCCATGCAGTAGCATGGAAATTGAGTTCCTACCATGATTTCTCTGAGAGACCATGGCTGTGACCTCCTCAGTCAGTTCCAGTTTCACCCACAGTCCACAACCACAGTGTAGGTTCCAGAGAAGATGAAATGTCAAGCAAGGTTCAAATCAGTGAGAGAAATTGAGTATGGGGAAGTGAACTTGACTCTTAGAGTAGTGTTTTAATTGCTAATGTTTGGTGAGCAGTTTCTACATGCCAACACTCACCAAGTACTTTACATGCTCTTTTCCCTTTTGATGCTCACAACAGCTCGATATGTTAGATACCATTTTCTTTCTTTTTTTTTTTATTTGACAGATAGAATTAGACAGTGAGGGAGAGAGAAAGAGAGAAAGGTCTAGAAAGGTCTTCCTTCCGTTGGTTCATCCCCCAAATGGCCGCTATGGCTAGCACTGCGCTGATCTGAAGCCAGGAGCCAGGTACTTCTTCCTGGTCTCCCACACGGGTGCAGGGTCCCAAGCACCTGGGCCATCCTCCACTGATTTCTGGGCCACAGCAGAGAGCTGAACTGGAAGAGGAGCAACCAGGACTAGAACCCAGCGCCCATATGGGATGCCGATGCAGCAGGCAGAGGATTAACCAAGTGAGCCATGGCACCGGCCCCATACCATTTTCAATCACAGTTTACAGATGAGGAAACCAAGTCTTGGAAATGCAAAGTTGTTAATTTAACAATTGATGTCAATGATCACCTGAGGCTCTAGACATGAGCTGCCAAAGCTATGGGAGCCTTTTGAGTCCACAAACTCCATCAGTATTTAGACAGGGCCATAAGCAAAGTGGAAGTCCTCTCCTCCCTTCATAGAAAAATACATCCTTCTTTGATGGCCCCTTCTTTCCACTGGGGTCTCACAGAGATCCTTCATGTAGAACATTATTTGCCACAATGTCTTGGCTTTCCATGCCAGAAATGCTCTCATGGGCTTTTCAGCCAGATCCAAATGCTTTAAGGGCTGATTCTGAGGTCAGAGTGCTGGTTAGGGAGTTCATCATTCTATGAGCCTACTGTGTGGACTGCTTCCCATGTTGGAACATTCTCTCCTTTTTAATTCTATCTATTATTACCAGACACTTGATCTTATTTATGTGATCCCTTTGACACTTAACCCTACCTATATGATCAATTCCACACTTAATATGATCACTTTAGACACATAAGATGGCATTAGTACCACCCAATTGAATGGGATGTTGAGTCCCATGGCAAGTTTTTAGCTTTACCCTAGAGGTAAGCCCACGCTGACATCACTTTTTAAAAATGAAGATACTGTGGACTGGAAGAGCCTAAAAAGAGGAATTGTTAAAAAGCTTTCCCATTTTATGGGTGAGATATTTAATCTCTCTGAGTCTTGCTTCTTGTTTATGAAATGAGAATCTTGTATATGTAATATGTATAAATCACCTGCACAAAGCAGATACTTGTTATGCCTGAGTCACAATCCAATTTTTCTTAGTAACACAAATCCAGCTTCTCCAACCTACCAATTCTATCTCCAGGCTAATTCCAAGTCATCCATTACTACTTCTGCCATTCATCCAGGAAGATGCTGCACACCTTATTAAGGAGTTGTGAGTCCATTGCTACTATGGGCTGGAGATCTCTCTCATGGTTCTCACCCAGCCTGGAAGTCCTCAAGATGCAAGTTTTTGTTTGATCTGCCTCTAAAACTGTGTGTTTCAAGCTATATTGGAAGACCAATTAGAAAACCATGAAATAGGGGCAAGTATCGTGGCACAGCAGGTTAAGCCACCATGTAGGACACTGACATCCCATATCAAAGCACTTGGATGAGTCACTGCTGCTCCACTTCCAATATAGCTCCCTGCTAAGGTTCCTGGAAAGCATCAGATGATGACCCACATACTCTGGCTCCTAGCGCCTATGTAGGAGACCAGGATGGAGTTGCAGGCTCCCAGCTTCAGTCTGGCCCAGACCTAGCCATCTCAGACATATGGGGAGTGAACCAACAGATGGAAGATATCTCTATCTCTCCCTCTCTCTCTGTAACTCCATCTTTCAAATAAATAAAATAATTTTTTTAAAAAAATCTGCAAAGTCAATCTGCAGACAGCAATTTTACCCTGTCTTCACCTCTTTGTTCTATTCAAGCCCAGAACCAATTTGGTGATACCCACTCACGTTGGAGAGATCTTTTTTACTCAGTCTGAAGATTCAATGCCAATCTCTCAAAAACACTTTTGCAGACATATCCATCAGTAGAGTTTAACCAGCTATTGAGGCATTTTAGGCATTTTAGGTCAATCACCACTGACCATGATTAGTTGTTGTAATTTTTGGGGCAGTATACACGCCAGCACTCCGTTAAGTTTCTTACATACTTTAAATTAGATACTGACCCTATATTCATATCCAGCTTGCCCCATATCCACACTTTCCTGCAAGGAAATAAAATATCAAAGCATTAAGGCCATGACTGTGAGATCCCTGTAATATTCTGTATTCTTTGTAACTTTTCCACGTACTTTTGTAGTGAACAGAAATAAATTCATGAGGGCTCAGTGTGGTATAGCAGGTTAAGCCATCACTTGGGAAGCCCACATCCTATATCAGAGTGCCTGGTTTGCATCCCGGCTGCTCTATACTTCCAAACCAGGTTCCAGCTCGTGCAAGTGGGAAGGCAGCAGAAGATGGCCCAAATACCTGGGTTCCTGCTATCCATATGGAAGACCTGGATAAAGTTTCTGGCTGCTGGCTTTGGCCTGGCCTAATGCTGGCTGTTGTGGGCATTTGTGGAATGAATCAGCAGATGAAAGATATCTCTATCTTTCCCTCTCTGTGTGTCACTCTGCCTTTAATCTAAGTAAATCTTTTTAAAAATGCAAGGGGGAGGGTGGGCATTATGACCCAGTGGGTTAAGCCTCCATTTAGAACACCTGCCTCCCATAACAGAGTCCCTGGTTCAAGTCCTGGCTACTTTGGCTTCCTGCTAATGTGCCAGGGAGGCAGCAGATGATGGCCCAAGTTTTGGGTCCATTTCACCTACATGAGGCATCTGGGTGGTGTTCCTGGCTTCTGGCTTCAACAGGCATTTAGGGAATAAACCTGTAAATGGAAGATAACTCTCTCTCTCTCTCTCTCTCTCTCTCTCTCTCTCCCCCTCTGTTAGTCTGCCTTTCAAATAAATAAAGCTTTTAAAAAGAAAAAGAAAAATTCATGGGAATAAGCAAACAGAGGGTTCATTGTACTTGTTTGCAGGAGTATAGGGAAGGGGAGAATTGGTATCAACCATAACCGTTTGTGTAGTCAGGCTTTTGAGGGGAAAAGTTCAAGGGATAGAGCAATTAGTGACAACCTCCTAGGCAAACAAAATAGGCTGAGTGGCTGCAACTTGGCACTGTTAAGGAAAGGGGCGTGGGAGCAGGCATTTAGCCTAATGGTTAGGATGCTTATATCCTAAACTGGAGTATCTGGGTTCCATACCTGGCTCCAGCCACTGACTTTGCCTCTCAAATAACTATTTAACTATATATATATATATATATTATATATATATTATGATATAAATGTATGTATATATATTATATATATATATATATGCCAGGACCTCCCATCCTTAGGGAAAAAACATGGGGGACCCTAGAAAGTCTCTTATGGCTATCAGATTATGACTCTCCTCTATTTAAAGTAGCAATGGAGTCTGGGGCTGTGGCACAGCAAGTTAAAGCCCCAGCCTGCAGTGCCGGCATCCCGTATGGGCACTGGTTCAAGTCCCAGCTGCTCCACTTCCCATCCAGCTCTCTTCTGTGGCCTGGGAAAGCAGTAGAGGACAGACAAAATCCTTCGGCCCCTGCACTTGCATGGGAGACCCTGAGAAGATTCCTGGCTCCTGGCTTCAGATCAGCTCAACTCTGGCCGCTGTGGTCACTTGGGAAGTGAACCAGCAGATGGAAGTCCTCTCTCTCTGGCTCTACTTCTCTCTGTAACTCTGTCTTTCAAATAAATAAAATAAATCTTTTTTAAAAAACTTTGATTTTTAAAAATAAAATAAAGTAGTATTGCCTGATTTTGCTTCAATTGTCTTTTTCAATATCCCTTAAAAATATTCCAGGCATGGCCACATTTCTTTTGGTTTTATACTCTAAACCCTTATATACCAATTTTTCTTACTGTTTGTCTTTCAAGACTGAAAATTCATCATCTTTTTAGCCTAAGCTCATAAGATCAATTCTCTTTACCAGATCCCCCAAATGAATATCTTTAAATTCCCTCCCATTCTTGCAGGGCTACTCAATCCTCTGCCCAGATCCACCTCCTTCTCTCCCTGACTCTGCCTTTCCCAGCTCTGTGTCAGCACAGATTTGTCCAAGACAAGGAACTCCTAATTGTGCTTGGCACTCTTTCGGTTGCAGCAGCACAAATGTCTTCAGAAAATCAGTGTAGTGAATCCAAAATCCATTCATTTCCTGGTGTGGGGCTGGAAATTCGAAGAGGGTGACCAAGAGACTTCTGAGTTCCTCCCAACTTAAAATTTAATTATTTTATAGCTGTGCTCTTGTCTATGCATAATTAAATTTAGAAGATTTTTATATGTAGTATTTTCCATTTTATATGTACTATTTGCTGTTCTCCAAATATCATTGTTAGTATATCAAATGTAATTTTTAGGATATCAAATATTAATAATAGCTTACACTAATTGTTGTAATACACAATTGTTATAATACAATAATTAATAATAGCTTACACTAATTGCCTTATTACAAGTATTTGCTTACAGGACTACTTTTAACTTTGCAACCTACAAATGTCTATGAGAAATTCCTTCTATCTGAAACCCCCTCATTTTGCCAATTGGATACTAAGAGAGTTTAGTGTAATCTATGAATTTGGGGCACCTGACAAGGCTATTGATGAAGCACCAGCACATCACCAGTCCCTCTGTGTCCTGGTTTTCCCAATATGTTTTATCTACCTTTTTCAGAAGAGGTGATAGATGATAGAACTACTTGGTATTGAAAATCATATTTTTCCTCTGACTACCTGGAACGTCTGAAATCATTTCTCTTCCATTAAAATAGGCATTCACTGGTGCCAGCATTGTGGTATAGTGGGTAAAGCAGTTGCCTGCAATGCCAGCTTCTCATATGGGCACAAGTTCCTATCCTGGCTGCTACACTTCTGATTCAGCTCCCTGCTAATGGCATAGGAAAAGCAGAAGATGCCCCACGTGTTTGGGCCCCAGCCACCCACATGGGAGACCCAGATTGAAGCTCCTGCCTTTGCAGCCATTTGAGGAGTGAACCAGCAGATAGAAGATTCTCTCTCTCTCTCTCTCTCTCTCTCTTCTCTGCCTCCCTCTGTAGCTCTAACTTTCAAGATAAACAAATATTTAAAAATAAGTATGCATTTTTTACAACCTATATTTGGTGTCTCTAAACAGTTCCCTCGCTGTAATACAACTACCCTCCAATATTTCTGTGATTCAAACTTTCAGCAGACTTTAATAGAAAAATCTGTTTATATGCTTATAAAACAAATATCCGTATAAAATAAGTTCCCTGGTCATGCAGGAAGAGAGGGAGGGAGGAAGGAATGAGAGAGAGAGAAACAGAGAGAGAGAGAGAGAGAGAGAGAGAGAGAGAATGAGAATATGAGAGCACACTGGAGTAGACTTGACCTGAAGTTCTACTTCCCCCTAAACAATATTCTCAGGCTAACCACTTTCTCTCCCCACCCCTAGCAGTGAGCTCTCCTCCATATCAACATTATGTCTCATGCACAGAAATTCATTTTATCTCCTTCCTTGTCTCTCACCATGTCTTTAAATGATCTACCACAGAATCCCAAATATAGTCTTTTAGCCTGGACTTACCTATTCCTGGCATTAAACTTTTCCACTGGATACACCTCTCCTCATTAGAGACTTCTACTAGTTGTCCTCACTGCTATCTCTCCCAGCACTCAGAACACTGTCCAGCATTACTGAATGAAGGTTGAATAAAACTACTGCTTGGTGTTTAAGGACAAGTGTACCTCATTAACCAAAAAAGTATATTTAGTGAAACTGGCCTAATGACTATCAAAGGCTAGCTTCACACTGATTGACAATGCTATTCTAGGATGTTCTGGCTAAACATATTCTAGGATATTTAGACTAAACTTGAATTGGGAAGTTCCATTTTCTCTTTAGGTTAAGTTGCTTAATAAAGTGCACAGATGCTAATGATCTGGTATCAAACATTCATATGTAAAGAAAAAATGTCATATAAAAGAACTTCGTGATTCACCTTTTCCTACAGTCAATAATTATCACCTAGTATAATTGTTGATTGCCTGGTTTTTTTTTTAAGCTTTATAATATAAGGTTAAACTCATGAGAAGTTAAAACAATCTTCATGATACCAATCTGATACCAATACCTCCCATCTGAAGCACAGACCCACCAAAATGGTTGTATGGATAAAAATGTGCATGCAAATTAACCTTATTTTTCCTTTTCCCGAGCCTGTATATGAATATAAAATTCCAAATTTGTATTACACATGCAAATTATAAAAGTGGAAACATATGTTTCATATTAAGCCTATAATTTAAAATTTCCAGTTGCCAGTTAAGAAACTGTGGTAGATTCAAAATAAGTACAGGAAGCAGGTTTTTAGGCTAGAGTTAAGATCCTACATCCCATATCAGAATACTTGGGTTCAATTTCAAACGCTATCTTCTTGCCTATGCAAACCCTAGGAGGTAGCAATGACAGTCCAAGTAATAGGGTTCCTGCACCCATGTGGGACTCCTGGATTAAATTCCTGACTCCTGGCTCTGGTCTGGCCCAACCCCAGCTGTTATGGGCTTTTGGGGAGTGAATCAGCAGATAGAAACGCTCTCTTGCGTGTGCTCTCTCTCTCTCTTTCTCTTTCTCTCTCTCTCTCTTTCTCTCTCTTTCTCTCTTTCTCTCTTTCTCTCTTTCTCTTTCTCTCTCTCTGGAATCCTGAGCAATAAGTGGTCCACAAAGAGGGAGGAAGCAGCCAGTAGGACTAAGTGCACATACCTATGCTTGGTCTTCCCACCAGGAACTAAGTACTAAGAGCATACTCCAAGAGGTAGGAACAAGACTAGGCACCTGCACCTTAACTGTGTTGCCACCCCTGATTAAAGTGAGTGAAAACAGTTGCTCTGCAGCCCCTAGCTTTGAACCATGTCTTCTATGCCTGAAGTTGGAAGTGAGCTTTTACAAAGAATGTCCACTAACACTCTCAAGGCCAAAGTTTGAAGAGAGGGCATTGGTCCTTGTCACCAAGACTGCTGAGTAAGCATAAGAGGAGGTAAAATATCATGGTAGGAGGAAAGAAATTTTCCCTACTACAGCCATGCTAATTGCTTTTAACTAATTTCAACTAATTAGCCATGCTAATTGCTTTTTACTGACTGACAGGCACCCTGTGTTTTTAAAGAAAAACGACTATGAAGGAGAGTAAGGTTTCCCAAAAAGCAGAGGCAGACGCAGTCCGCTTACTCACCCTTCTGATGATGATCTGAGTCACTGGGTCTGAGCCACTCGACCTGATTCATGGAACCAACAATGTGAGGGGAGTTCAGAGTAGTTCTTTGCCACTCAGTGACAAAGAATTAAAATGCCAGCAATAAAGGGGCATGAGCAAAGCAAGTGAAAGTAGATTTTATAGAGAAAGAGATTCCTGCTCGCCAAGAGGGGTTCCCAAGGGAGGGGTCCATCAAGGTCTAGATATTGGAGCTTAAATAGGAAGTGCATATCAATTGATTGATTCTTCTATATTGTTTCAATGCGACAGGGGTCTGCTTTGTTTTTCCTTGTCTCTTTGTGTAGTGGTCATGTTTCCTGACCACTTAACAAACACTACCACATCAACCACATGGGAGATGTGACAGGTGGGAAATATTATTGACCTGACCAGTTAAGGCAGGGCATGCCTACCTGAGCAGCTGCTAAGCATTGAGACATGTGCTTTGAGATGTGTTTTTGTATGATTCCAGACCCTAGTTTCTTATATGGTTACCTATGGGTATGGGACCCATTGTGTTCCCTATCAATCTTCTCATTTTCTTAGGGCAATGTCTTTTGTCTCATCAGAGGGATAGCAGGTTTCATACAAACACCTGGTTCCTTATTCCCACAGGGGCCTTTCTCAACTGCCTAATAACCCTTCTAACTCCTCACATTTGTAGCATGTCTTTAAATATAACATATCTTTAAATTCCATTTGCATTCAAACTTTTGGAAGTCCCCTCATATTCGATATATGAACATGTGCTGAACAAAAGTACCCAGTATGTGCATGATTAAGCTCCTGGTTCCTCTCCAGCCTCAGATCTATCTTATACCAGTTTTCTCATCTTAGTCACTGGTATTTCCATTCTTATAGTTGTTCAGGTACAAACTTTGGAACCATTCATTACTCCTTTCTTTCCTCTAGCCCACAGTCCAACCCATCAGAAAACCCATCAATTCCACCCTAAAAATACAGCCAACATCTTACTGCTGTTCACCATCTCCACTATAACTACATACAAAATGCCAAGTTGGACTCTGCAAGCACTCAGTTTGATGACTTCCGTGTAAGCCCTCAATGGAGTAAATGTTGAAAATTTGGATGTATATAAATATGTCAACTTCCTCTTAATTGGTCATTGGCTTTTTTTGGCTTTTGACAAAAGCATACAGTACTAATTCTGTAACTGAGAACACTTAATTTTATTGGTCTCAATTTCCCCCACTTGTAAAGTAGAAGTATTAATATCTATTTCATAGAGTTTTATAAATAATTTGAAAGTTGATTGACAGCCTCAACAAGTTTATGAAAGACAATATGCATTATCTTTCAATTTCACTTTTCCATGAGCTTTCTGAAACCTCCTCATGTGTGAAGAGTTTAACTTGATGTCTAATACAAACAAATCCCCAACGTAACTGTTTTATCATATGCAAGGGCATAGTAAGAAAGACGTTTAGCCTTTGTTCTCAGTTCCTAGCAGAGTTCCTAAAACCCTTGGAACTTTCAGAATGACAATGATGATAAAGAGAATCTTTTGTTCTAATAAGGTAACTCTGGTTACCTTATTAACCCTTAATAACCTTAAAATAGGTTATCTGGGCCCCTTAATAACCTTGAAACAGAGGAGGTAGCCACCAGCTTTGATCAGAAGCTTGAAATTTTTAGCCCAAGCCCATCCCCAATCTCTGCGGAGGAGTGACTACTTTGAAGATTGACTCAATCATCAATGCCCAATGACCTAATCAGATCTACATAATGAAACCTCCTTAAAAACCCTTATATGACAAAGTGTGGGGAGCTTCTAGGTTGGCAAATACACCCACAGGAGGGTAGCACACCCAGCTCCAAGATAGAGGTTCCTGTGCTAGAACCTTGCCCCAAGTGCCTCCTCACTTCTTTATTTGTATGCTTAATAATGACCTGAAACAGCATTTCCTGGATTGTTCTAGAAAATTATCAAACACACAAAGAGGGCAAGAGAATTATTGACTATGTAGCAAGTCAGACAGGGATGTCGATAACCTGGGAATCCAATACTTGTAACTGGCGTCTGAAAGGGAGGCAGTCTGGTGGGATTAAGCCACCAGAGCTGTCAGAGGGTTGGAGAAGTAGTGCGCTCTGGAAAGACCCCATGTATTTGGTCAGTGTGAGAAAAAAAAAAAAAACATATCCATTTAATTATAATACATTATTGTAT